>NW_024962272.1:6564854-6785897 GCF_019238085.1 Lagopus leucura
AAAAAAAAAAAAAGGCAGTTGTAGATTTAAACTTTTATTTTATGTGATTAGTAATGTGTGTGATAAGGCAGAAACCAGCTTGTCATTCCAGGTCAGCTCTGTAAAGATGACAAAACACCAAGAAAGTCTTCTACAAGTTTCATTTCTTGGGTCCTGTGATAAAATACACACTTCTACCTTCCAAACTGATCACTATCAGATTTGTTCCTGATTAAAATCTCCTAAGTCAGAGAGAATCACTGGTCTTTCCCCTCTCAAAGAATAAAGTCAACATTAACAACTTCACAGCTCTCCTAAAATGTTTGATCTGGGTGAACAGAACATCAAAAAAGAGCAAAAAGCCTCCAGAAACATATATATTTTTAAGTGAAATGCATTTCCTCTGTGGCTTAACTTAGGAAAGAAATAGTTTAAACACTAACAAGTGAAATAAATGAGCTGTCAGAATTGCAGCAGCTTCTGCAGTAGGTTACTGTTCATATGTTGTATGTACGTACATAGCCACGTTAAGCCAAACCTACACAAAAAGAGCAAAAGATGAGAGCATATAACAGCAAGATAACTGCATCAAGAACGTAAGGTCATCAAAACAAAAGAAGTCTCCATTACATCCACTCTATTTAGAGGGTTTTTTTACTCAGTTCCTGCTTTCTGCACTGTAAATCCCCTGCCAGTTCAGAACTCAGAGAAGAGTTTACCCTAGAAGGGCACCATAGCCAATGCTTAGGCCAGGAATCCAAGACCAGCCGGGACTGGTGTTGCCATGCTCTACAATTAGTTTGGAGACATAAGACAGCAAAAGCATTAATTTCTCTTCTCAATTGTTGCACAAGTTACTGCTCTGCTTTGTAAAGATTATCAGCTCATTAGGATCAGATACCAGTAAGGGTGTTAGTGAAGAAAGGTGAGATGATAGAGGCAAGAACCTAGCTTTAAATGAGTAAGTTAACCAGCCATGTAATGACACCATGAATTCATCATTACATAAAGCATGAAGTTCTAGTTATAGCCTTGCTATTGCCTCAGAGATTTAGCTTGACTATACTCTAGCAGAGCAAAGGTCTAACTAAGCTCACAGCATGTCTTTGATGTGCTCAACAGGAACAGTTTGAGGAAATATACAAATACAGGACAAACTGCAGTGTTACTCCTTTCTCTAACACTTTTCCCATTGTTATTCCTACCTCCTTTCAGGATTCCTTTCAGTAAATACCAGTTCACAGAATTTCTCCACCAGAGGCTGAATCCACACTGTTATTTTTAACAGCCTCATGGAAGTTCATTATACAAACTGTATACCCTCATCTCACTGCTTTATATCCATCATATTTATTTCCTGGATCTGAAATGTATGGCAGCGAGTTCCACTGCTTAATCATGCATCTTCAAAAAAAAAAAAAAAAAACAAAAAAAAAACACATACACACACACACAAAAAAAAACCAGAATCGTAGCATGTTTTAGAATGGAAGGGATATTTAAAGACCATCCACATTCCAATTCCATTGCCATGGGCAGGGCTGCCACCCACCAGATAAGGCTGCCCAGGGTCTCACCCAATCCGGCCATGAATGTCTCCAAACAAGGCACATCCATAGCTTCTCTGGGCAGCCTGTGCCAGTCATCACCCTCTGAGCAAACAATTTCCTCACATGCTGTAAGATGGAACAGTCAGAAATCAAAGTGGGAAAGGAGAAAGGAGAGGGGGGGTCCCATTATGAAAATGTTTCTCCTCCCAAATAATGCCAACAAATGTCAAGGTCCTGGATCTGGCTAAACGTCACCTGCTAGTGAGAGGTAGGAAATAACTGTTATCTCTCTGTCCTTTCTTCCATACATACTTTACTCCTGCCCAACTAACACAACTGAAGTGACTGTTACCTGTGGTTGGTTTTGTGCATGTGGGGAAAGCAACAGCTGTTGTGTATCTTGATTTTCAGCAAAGGTTTGTGAGAACTGCCACAGCCTTCGTAGATCCAGATCTATGAGATATGGACTGGATAAAAAGGAGATGAGGTGTGGAGAATTGGCTGGACTGCTGAACTCAAACACTACTGCTGACATGTGAAGGCCAGCTGAAGGCCAGTGACTACTGGTATTCCTCAACTTAATCAACACTTGATTCAAAACTATTTAGTGTTTTCATTAATGACCCACAGGGAACTCTCAGCAAGCTCACAGATGATATACAGGTAATTATTTCTCAGGGAGGCCCCTGCAGTCTCCAGAAGAACATGAGAGTTAGAATGGAAGATCTTCAAGGGAGAGAACCAAAAATACTAGATTAGCTATTTCCTAACACACACAGAAGGCCAGAGGGTGACACCATCTCCCAAGAAAATCAGTCTTAACATTGTGCTGCTATTGTCTAGTATAGTAACTAACTCCCACTACATAACAGCACACGTACAAGAGATAAGCTGTCTTTTACACTCATTGGCCTCACAAGCACATAGAAAATGGCATTATGCATTTATTTTTAAACATTCTTCTTAATAGTCCAATGCTAGAGAATGATTATATTATTTTTTCCTATGTACAACTGTATGTTATGAAGCACTATATACGTAATTATTCAAACTGATCTGCTGGCAATACTTTCTGGCCTCTAGTTCAAACAGCCTTGACTAGCCTGCAGATGTTGAGTTTGTAATTAAACACCTTTGTCCAGGAGTTGCTTCCCAGACAAAGGCAAAATGTATTCTATCCTTGCCATGCCCCCCTCCCTCCACCCCCCCCCCCCCAAAAAAAAAAAAAAAAAAAAAAAAAACCAAAAAACAGTAGGTTTTGAGTAGGAATGATTCCACCTTATTCATACACCTGAAGTGACCAGTCTCCATAATACTTGATCTGCAGGCATCCTCTAAACCTCTTCTAATTTCCTTCTCAGAAAACTGAATGCCATGGAAAGAAAGGTTGTCATGCATTTTATTTATGTATTTCCATATGCCACTGAACAACATAACAACTGTGTTCTACCAGCTAACTCTACATAATCACAGAATCAGAGAATAGTTCATGCTGGAGAGGACCTCAAAAGACCATCAGGTTCAACCTTCTATGGAGAAAGGGAGCCTAAATAAGATTATCTAGCAGCCTGTTCAATCATGTCTCTGAGTAGGATGTTCCAGTGATTGTTCTCACTGTAAGAAAAGTTATATCAAGACAAAACTTCTGCCATTGCAACCTTGCCTTCTCCATGTGGCTTGTGGAGAGAGAGACCTCTGTATTCTTTGTAGCCACCTCTGAAAAGGCTCCCAAGCATTCCATAGTAAGAAGACCTACATTCTTCAGTCTTTTCTCATTGTACAGGTTCTCCAGTCTTTTGATCATCACATCCCTTCATCTGGCTCTCTCCAATCTGCCCACGTCCTTTTTGAATTGTGTGGACTAGAACAGGAACTAGAACTATACCACAGTCCCTGTGAATCCTGACAAGTACTGAGTACAGTGGTATGATCATATCTCTGTTAGCAATGCTGCTGCTGGTGCAGCATAGGATTGAATTTGCCTCTGTTAGTATAGCAGTGCTCTACTGACACATGTTCAGCCTGTCCCAGTCTCTCTATAAGATAGTTTTCACTTCTGACATGTCCATCCACTTAAGCATTATCAGTAAACTTGGTCACAGTGCTTTCAATTCCACCAGTCAGATCATTTATGAAAATCTAGTGGCCTTCTATGACAGAGTAAATACTTCAGTGTTCAGGGCAAAAAGAACATATGTGATCCACTGTACTTCTCTAAGGCCTCTGACACAAACCCATAGAACATCCATGTCTTGAACTGATACTGATGGCTTCACTATTCAGTGCACAATTACCTGGATGGCTGAAAGCAGAGGCTGGCAGTAAACAACTTTATGTCCACACGCAGACGAGGGACAAGTCCAGTCACTCTGGGGTCTGTACAGGGACTGGTTCTGTTTAACATCTTTGTCAGTGATGCAGACAATGGAATGGAGCGTAAGCTTAGCAAGTTTGTGGACAACATCGAGCCGAGTAGTGCAAAAATAACAACAGAAGGAAGAGACGCCATTCAGAAGGACCATGACCAGTCAAAAAGCTCCGCTCAGATGGGGCATTTCTAAGGTTGAATACAGTGTGATTAGTGCATTAAGAGCAGACCTGCACAGAAGGACTCAGGGATACTTATGGATGAAAAACTATGAGCTGGCTGTGTGGGCTTGTTATCTAGGGAGCCAGTCATACATTGGGTTGCTTCAAGATAATAGTGACCAATATTTTCTCTCTCTGCTCTGTCCTTGCAGGGCCCCACTTGCAGCCAGCCAGCTCTGGGGCACCCAGCACAAGAAAGGTGCAGAGCCGTTGGAGTGCGTCTAGAGGACAGCCAGATTACGATCAGAGGGCTGAAGCACCTCTGGTGTGAGGAAAGGCAGAAAAAAATGGAGTTGTTCAGCCTGGAGAAGGCTCTGGGGAAGTCAGTTTGGATGGGGCTCTAAGGAAGCCGATCTAACAGAAGTTCTCCCCATGTATGGCAGGGAGATATGAACTAGATGATCTTTAAAGGTCCCTTCCAACCTAAACCATTCTATATTAAACTGTGAGCCATTTTTTGTGGACTCTTTTCTGGCAAACACTATAAAATTGTAATACCTGTACATAAGCCTACTTAAAACTGATTCTCAAGTTGCCCTATAAAAACTGACTTGCCAAAGACAGTAGTGTCATCTACCAACAAGAAGAACATCTTGGAGTACCCACATAACCAATAAGAAAAACCTGCTTTCAGAACACTAAACACTGCTTTTCAGATCTCAGCAGAGAAAGCAAGAGGAACAGTCTCAAAGTCTTCTATTACTGAAAATTTCTAAAAACACACATACTGTCTCCCTCTGATACGCAGGAATCACAGTCCACCATTCTATACAATCACTGTGTTAGAAACCGTATGAGCTGTCACAGTTGTTCCACAATAAGACTATGTTAAGGCACATCAGAGCTCCTGCAGGGGAATGGAGCACTACCAAAAAGCTCGTTTGTCTTCTACTTTTTATTTTCCTTAATGCAGGGAGGCCATCAACGCTGGAATAATCCCGTCTCTGTGGAGTCTACACCTAGCTACCTGTGGTTTCATCTAATGAGCTGATAATTTATCAACATCTCCACAAAGTAGCTTCTGAATAGGTAGAAAAATTTCCCCACACTGAGCTGCTGAAAAATTTAAATTGTACTTTTAGTCAAATCTGAGATTATCTATTAGAATTCCAGGCAAAATGACCCATTACTACTGCATTTCTGCAGCAATAAAGACACAATTATACTTGTCTGGCATATGGAATAAACAGATTTCTTTGTGTGGTCCTGGGCTGCTGCCACCCCACATCATTTTACAGTGAAGAATAAATTCATTCAGTACTGAAAGCACTAAGAGTAACAACGAAAACAATTGCTCCGAACAACTGTTTCTATACAAGAAAGTAATATTAGCATTAAAAGAAACCCACAGCCTAAAGGAACAGAAAACTTCTTTGAATTCTTTTAAGTTATCTGCCCAAAACTAAATTAACATATCATTTAAGAAAATTCAATTACCTAATTATGAAACGTACAAGCTTAAAGATATAATACTGCTTGAGGGCAGGGATTATCTAAAGCTGGCTCCAGGTAAAAGCCAACTATTCTGACATTGAAGGATTGAAAGAAAAAAAGGGAGCAGGAAGAAGAGAGAAATCCTAATGATTTCATCATGTGTTAAAGCATGTATTACGTAGATTTATGAAGCATCTGGAAATATTTCTTAAATTTAAACAGTGAAAACACAAAGCTTCCAGAAATAAAACAGAAAGTAGTGCTTTTTCTTTTTAAATCTCAAAACCAAAATTTCTACTCTGACAGTTTTTCCTAAAAACTCCACCCCTCTCAATATTTTTCCTCCTTCTGGCCTCACTAATAGATCAACTGTCTTTAAGGAGAGTAATCTTGATGAAGGAATACAGCTACTTGTATTTCCAAAATCATTTTAAAGAAAACAGACAATAGCAACACTTTTGTTGCTAAAAAGAATCATTGGTACTCTAAACACGACCTCTTCCTGAATACTCTGAGTCTGAAACCTCAAACCATATCATCACTAACCATGTGAGTTTGCAGTAATGTTACAAACTTTCCTTTTATGAAAGGAATTCCAAGCTTTTGGAATTATGGAATTCCAATTCCATAATACTTTCGAAGGAGTAAATTACTGATTTTGATTCTCCTACCAAAAAGGCAATAGCATTTCACAGTACAAGCATCATTTACGGCAGAGAGACAAAGATACATTAAACTGCTGTCTTAACTTGAATTGACAATAGTTTCACTACCTTTTCCTGCAAGATTCAAAAACTGCATAGCACTGAAGTGATGCTTGAACAAGCCTAAGCTTTTCAGAGACAAAATCTAATTTAAATATTACTCAGTATCTTCAAAATTAATTAGCTTCTATTATCTGAATAAACAGATTAGGTAGTACTTTCATTTTTTTTTCTGAAAGTGAAAGTTGTGCAATCCAAAATAGCAATAGAATAAACACTGCTAACAACATTAAATCATTAAGTCACACTTCGTCTATATACAGGCTCAGTGGCTTTCAACATACAAAATCTACTTAGAACTGAAGGTTATCATTAACCGAGAACAACTTCCCTGCTAATATCATCTCTTTTCCTATATGCACACAGAAGAATAGCAAAGCTGCCTCTTTCCTCTTAGATTTCCATGTTTTAAAGTCTGAAACTAAGCAGAGATGGTAATTGACTGTTCTAGGAAGGAATCACAGAACCACAGAATTGTAGGGGTTGGAAGGGACCTCCAGAGATCATCGAGTCCAACCCCCCTGCCAAAGCAGGTTCCCTACAGCAGGTCGCACAGGTGGGCATCCAGGCAGGTCTTGAACATCTCCAGAGAAGGAGACTCCACCACCTCCCTAGGCAGCCTGTTCCAGTGCTCCGTCACCTCACTGTCAAGAAGTTCTTGCACACATTCGTGCGGAACTTCCTATGCTGCAGCTTGTGTCCGTTTCCCCTTGTCCTGTCTCCACGTACCACTGAAAAGAGACTGGCCTCACCATTATGGCCCCCACACCTCAGATATTTATAACCCTGGATTAGATCCCCTCTCACACATCCTTCCTCAAGGCTGAACAGACCCAGTTCACTCAGCCTTTCTTCATAGGAGAGATGTTCCAGGCCCTTCACCATTTTTGTGGCCTCTGCTGGACTCTCTCCAAGAGATCCCGGTCCTTTTTGTACTGGGGAGCCCAGAACTGGACGCAGTACTCCAGATGAGGCCTCACCAGGGCAGAGTACAGGGGGAGGATCACCTCCCTCAACCTGCTGGCCACGCTCTTTTTAATGCACCCCAGGATGCCATTGGCCTTTTTGGCCACAAGGGCACACTGCTGGCTCATGGCCAACCTGTTGTCCACCAGGACACCCAGGTCCCTCTCCACAGAGCTCCTCTCCAGCAGCTCATCCTCCAACCTGTACTGGTGCATGCAATTATTCCTCCCCAGATGCAAGACTCTACACTTGCTTCTGTTAAACCTCATCCGATTTTTTTCTGCCCAGCTCTCCAGCCTATCCAGGTCTTGCTGAATGGCAGCACGGCCTTCAGGCATGTCAGCCAATCCTCCCAACTTCGTATCATCAGCAAACTTGCTGAGGGTGGCCACTATCCCCTCATCAAGGTCATTGATGAAGATGTTGAACAAGACCGGACCCAGCACAGACCCCTGGGGGACACCACTGGTTACAGGTCTCCAGCCAAACTCTGCACCACCAACAACGACCCTCTGCGCTCTGCCAGTCAGCCAGTTCTCAACCCACCTCACTGTCCACTCATCTATCCCACATTTCCTCAGCTTTGTTATAAGGATGTCGTGGGAGACAGTATCAAACGCCTTTCTAAAATCAAGGTAGACTATATCTACCACTCTCCCCCCATCCACCCAGCATGTGATAACATCATAGAAGGCCCCACCAGCTTGGTCAAGCACAACCTCCCCTTGGTAAACCCATGCTGACTACTCCTGATAACCTCCTTTTCTTCCAGTTGTCTGGAGATGACATCCAGCACAAGCTGTTCCATCACCTGTGCCTGGAAAGGGGTGAGGCTGACTGGCCTGTAATTATCTGGGTCTTCCTTCCTGCCCTTTTTGAAGATCGGAGTGACATTGGCTATCCTCCAGTCTTCAGGGACCTCCCCCATTCTCCAAGACCTCTCAAAGACGATGGAGAGCGGTTTGGCAATGACCTCCATCAGCTCCCTCAGCACACATGGATGCAGCCCATCAGGTCCCATGGATTTGTGGACCTTAGTGCTGTCTAGGCGCTCATAGACCACCTCTTCCCTGACTAAAGGGAAGTCTCCCACTCCCCAGACCCTCTCACTAACCTCCAGGGTATGCGAAACCTGAGGGAGAGAAATGGCTATGTAATGATCAATGCTTCCTGGCATTTAATTGATGAGAACTTTAATCCTGCTGTACTTAGTCATGTATAATTTTGCACAATATCTAGAACAAGATCTCTGTAAGAGACTACTGTCACCACTAGTAGCTTGAGAATTTGCTTGGCGAAAAGTCAGGTAGCCACCAGAGTCATCACTTGTACATAATATGCCTTCTAGGATTTCAAACAAGTTAGACTATAGTGATATATGTTGCTAATTTAAATTAGTTATGTTCACTTACATATTCTTTTCTCATTGTTACATACTACACTGTAGAAGCAGAGGAAAAAATTCTCAAGTTTGCTGTGAAAACGATTACACTTCCTAGAAGATATACAATTTAAAATATATACAGAAAGAGACAGAATGTAAATAATTACACAGAATATTTTGACTGAATTTGCTCACTGAACTCTTTTCTCTATAAATATTTGTTTATATTTACTAAAGTGAAGTCAGCTAATAGCATGTTAATAGTAGGAATAAAGATTTCTGAAGAGCTTGATAAAGAACTTGCAAATTGGACAGGGGCTTAGAAAGATTAAACCAAAGGTTTCTATTTACCTGCCTGACTACAAAAACAGTGTCTCTAAAGTCAAATCAAATCATTCTCTCTGTAAGAGAGAAAAAGTATTTCTTATATTGAAAGAGAAAAATCAGCATTTTGGTTATCTCCTATGACTGAAGACTGAAGGTACTTCCATGCTTAAGTTCTCATGATAGCAAATGTAATGTAAATGTAAATGTAAAAAAAAAAAAGTAAAATGTAAAAAGATAGAAATATTCCTCAGAGTTAAGTTTAATGATTGGCACCACTCAAAATATATTGTTTGCCTTAGCTGAAGTGACATAGAAGCTTTACAAAGCTATGTTAAATTTGTTTTCTTACTTGTTTAATTACCTGTAATATCTAAATGTTACTCTCAGTCAACTTAGGAGAACCAGTCAGATCTCTAGGCATATGAAAGAGGAGGTACGTATGGGAAGGGAACCACAAGAAGACACTGGCAATGTGTCCACAGTTTTAGCCTATTTTTTAAAGGAAAAAGTATTTTAGTCTCAAAAATAGCTGCTAGAGCAAATGTTCTTCTGTCTCTTACTAGTTCGCATTTGAGACACAGCCTGACTGAAGAGCAAAGTCATGAACCTTGACGAGACAGCTCCTACTCTGAATAAGAAAGCATGAACATCTCAAAGAAAGTCTGGGTTCATCTACTGAATGAAGCCAAGTACTTCCAATTGTAAATACAAACAGCAGCTGTTTTCCTAACCTCTACTTTCTTCAAACATACGCCTTGGTTTACATATAAACAATGTGACAGTTGCTTACTATTTTACAATCAAACCTACACTGTTCCCTGGAGAAGGATATAGCGCTCGTTATGTAAGTCTGTGAAAATTAAAATACCATGTTTAGTACTTTACTTCAGTTGAATTACATGTCCCATGACTAATCCTTGGAGAGCAACTAATGAGAGGTGCAACATTAAGTTGCACAAAAATAAAGCAGTTTGCATTACTTAAAAACATAGCAAAAGCATCCTCCACCTTTGACTGCTCTCCCTAAAGCTACCACTCAACATTTTACATTAATATGGTAACTAATTCACTTTGAAGATGAACTTGATTTTCTCTGTCTTGTTGCCAAAGAAATTCAATGACTGTAAGTATTAATTATTGACTTCAGTAAATGCAAAATCCACCTCTTGTACTTTGTTTTACTCTAAGTGTCCTGGTTAGCCTAGCATGCCGCAGTTACAACTAAGTTACAGTTTCATGGATTAATTCAGTGGTCTATTCTAACTACACTTGGAGGTGAGAATCAGCTTTCTGTGACATCAACAGAAGCCAAAGAAAAATGATGATCACTATTTCAATTTAATAGAAGTATTATGGGCCTTTCAACATTGGGCGATTTAAGAGCCCTTCATAAAGACTTCTAACATTGAGACAGTGTTATTAGATCATCTCTCCTGAGTTAGCTGGACATACTCGTAGGTCAGAAAACCTGGAAATGGAAGCCTGAAAGACTGACAGACTCAAGAAAAAGGGACTCATTTCATGGAAGAAAACTGGGAAATATGAAAAAAGGAAAAAAAACCACACAGTTTTCTTCCTCTAGAACAAAAGACAATGTGAGCATTCAAGGAAACAATTTCATTAAAACATCCCATATTTCATTGCTTACAATGAAGTAGCATTTTTGTTTTTATTAATTCATGAAACCTAAAAATAGAAGGTGCAGAAAATGAATAACGAAAGGTCACTTAATGTTTTTTTCTTCTTTCTTTCTCTCTACCCACTACATCCTCCCGAAGTTCTTACCAGCATACATTGAGATTTATTACACTTGTGGGTAAAACTTGTTTATTAACAACTGACCTGATATGATTAATATTAAAGCAGCTGCTCATGAAGCTTTCCAGAATACAATCTTGATGTTTTATTTGGAAACACACTAAAAAGCCAATACACTGTCCAGACATGGATACCCTCTTGCACCTAATAAATGCAAACACAAAACACAGCTCACGCTTCTACTTCAATACCACTACAGACGTAACAGTTCTCTTCTCCATGAAGATAAGAAGGTCTTTCAGACTATGCCTGCTACTTATTTTCGCTTTATTTTCACAGATACTATTCAAAGAGATTATTCGCAAATCAGCTCCCTCCTATCACCACTCCTCAATCTACTTTTATATAATCGTACCAGATAAGGATAACCATTTGTGTTATGACTAGTCAAAAGCATAGATATTGGCCTAACGTAGAACCACAAAATATTGATTTGCTTATCCTATGAGCTTACTGAGGAAGTGAAGCAAATGACACTCAATAGCAGGACTGCAACCAAGAAGGACCCAGACAGGCTGGAGGAACAGATTAACAGAATTCTCATGAAACACCATCAGGACAAACTCTGAGACCTGCAGCCCCTTAGTCCTGTACAGGAAGCTGGGGCACTGGTGACATATAGCTGAGCTGAAGCCAACTGTGCACCTATGTAGCAATGCCTGGAGTTGTTGGACCAGGACACAGCTCCAGAACCAGTGAGGGAGGGGCTGGGGGTTTTGCCCTGTGAGACAAAGCTATGGAGCAAGATTGATTCAGCCATGAGAAGGGGCAGCTTCAAGGATACCCAGCAGCAGCCCCAGCACCAGGAAACATAGGAGAGGCAGCCAGACTCTACACATAGTGTGAGGTGAGAAGGTGAGAGGCAGAAACACAAGCTGAGACACAAGAGGCTCAAGCTGAAGATGAGAAGCTTTTTGACAAACAGGACTCATAGGATTGCCTGGTCATGAAGCCAAGGCTCCAGTCTGGGGGGTTTCACACCCCAGCTGGCTGAAGAAGCCCTAAGCAGACCTGCTTGAACCCCAGCAGATTGAGGACTGTTGATTCAGCCAGAATGAGTGGTTCTGCTATTACATGAAACTTGGAGTGATTTCCAGCAACAGGCAAAACATTCCTCACATATTCCTGAAGTTCTAAACCTCTACACCTTACAAAAAGCCTAACTTCAGGATTTTTTGTACCCATTAATTCTACAAATATGTGAAGATTTAGTACATTTTCTGGCTCAAAGTATTCGTACATTATATAAATTCCAGTGTGTTTATTCATAATTACTTTCTAACTTGCTCTACTACTACTGAATTCATTTTGCATTACATAGAATCTACCTTTTAAAAGAGAGACATTTTATGTTCTTTTTGCATAACTTTAATCACAACAACTCTGCTATACTTCATCTCTGGAGTAGCAAGCAAGTAATGCTTCATATATAAGGCTTAAGTTCTGCTTTCATAGAAGTAAACATGAATCATTTCCTTGTTAATAGGTATCTACTACATTAATCACAAGAACACTTCACTTAGTTTCACTGCCTGGTCAACCTTTGTTACAGTAATCATGCACCAGCAATGAGCAGCAACATCTTTGTGACTGTTTTTGAAGTGGGTGCAGGACTCACCCCTCCTGCCTTTAGTAGCTTTCTTCTGAATTCTTCTGTCGGGTTGTTGAATGTGAGCTTTTCACAGCGGAGGTGATTTACAGGTGGATGGCCTTCAAGATGCAGGAATAAGTCATAGTCAAATCGAACTTTCTTAGGTTCTTCCTGAGGATTGAAAATAACCAGATAAAAAGGTCTAACGCCAAAACTAAAATATGGGCTACATCAGTCTGTATATCAAAATTACATCATTTTTAACCATCCTCTGTGCTCTGAGATACATGATAGAATTTACCGAACATCAGCTGGACTACAGAAAATTAAAGAAGGTCCTATCAGCCCATCATAATACATGGGAAAATGCATGAACTTCAAGCTGTCTTGACAAGGCTTCTTTGAAGGCGATGTCTGGCATAGGCTAAAGACATACACAAAGCCAAATACCACGATTCAGCTGACACGAGGTAACTCAGTCACCAACACAATCATTTCTGAGCTGTAGGTAATACAGAAGATGCTGCAGTAAATCGTTGGATACAATTTCCTCCTCAAATTCAAAATAATTGTAAATAAGAGTAAGATTGAAACTGCTGCAGCAAATAATATTTGACTCCTAAGTAAGGTGTCTATTTATTAATGGAACTTCATTTCCTTGAACTGAATTGGGCAGCAAGATTTCAAGTATTCCACCACAGCTTCCAAGCATTTAAAATTCTCTGCCACTATAATGAAAAAAAGACAAATGTTCCCTGTACCAATGTGGAGAGAAAAAGAACAGGAAAGGCAAATTTATCTTGGACATAATCAGTGCTCCGCTATTCTAAGAAATCCTCAGCTGGAAAAGGACATTACTGTAACCATATAAATTTAAATTGCTAATACCAGAGACATTGAGTATGTTTTGTGCAGCACATTTACACAAATGTGTTCTAGATACTGTATAAAACTTAAGTGCTCTTCTAAAGCAATAGCAAGAAGCCCTTTCTTCAAAGGTGCAGATGTACCAAGGAAGGCACCAAACCAATGACAGTCTTAAAGCAGAACACAAGTAAAAGGGCAAATCCTCTAGAAAAAAAAAAAAAAAAAAGAACCACAAGGGAGGAGAAGGAAGAGATGCAGCAAAATTTCAGCCTATAAACAACAATGCATCTGATCTGTGTTCTGTTCAGTGACAGACATCCCCAGTGCTCAAAAAAACCCATCACATTAAAATGTTCAGCTTTGATTCAGGACATTAAGGATACGAAGAATAGGAAGTGTAAAAGTCTCAGGTTTTCAAATACAGCCAAGGGATCTCCTCAGCATCTTGTCTTCAAACATGGAACAAAGACAACAAAGAAGCTGAGACAAAAAGCTTGCAATAGCTTATTTTTTGATGGCTGAGACTATTTTCTTGATAGTCAGTATTCAAAGGCAATCATGGATGAAGATATTTCTTATTAAAGATGAACACATGATTTCTTGCATAAAAAAAGGAAGACTGCACCACAGAAAACTGTGACATTGCTATAGGCAATCCGTATTGGCAGCTTTGTCATAGAAGTTACAAAAATCATAAACTGGAGTCTTCAAAGAAATCTGTGGAAAGTTTGTTGAAGTAATAATTTCAAAGCAGAGTTTCACTAAATATATCATTGCCTGTGCCACTGCCATTAATTCAAACCAGTGAAGTCCTGACAGTGAAAGCAGAATATACTGCAGTTTATGAGCCTTATCCTAAGTGGACCGTAATTTCCAGAGTAGAAGTCTTTCAATCTAAAGCCTTCTTCCAAGGAATTTGTCTCAGTGGCTATCAACTACATCTTGAGGTTTATTATATTTGTGGAAGGGGATGCTTGTTATTTCCATAATCTTTAAACATGTGGAACATTTTTTTGTCAAGTTAAAATGCCTATTAGATTTCCTACCAATTTCTGCTTTGTCCTGGGAAGGAGAACAGTATCATTCTCCATGATCCAAGTGGCATCCTGCACCACTGCATTCTCTCTTCATTAGGGTTCTTTCTGAACCAGAAATGGAAAGGTTATCTACCTTGAGTAAGTGATGATGGTCTGTCTCCTCTTCCTCCTTCTAGCTCCTCTTTGTCTGTACTGGAATACCTGTGAAGTGGCTTAGAGGAGGAAGAGTAACTGAACCAGGAGAAAGCAGTAATTTGCCTCAGGAATGCCAGTTCAACTTTTGTGCCACTCCTCCATCATACTGCACTGAGCCCAGGAAATAGGGGTGGGGGATGTTGCAAACTTCCTAAATTCCACATGCTGCTTGAGGGTGAGGTGAGTTGTAATCATTGATGCCCTCTTGATTTCAGTCTAAGCCAACAACTCCTGCTGGAGAACTCCTGAGACTTGCAGTCAAAGGCAGCCAAAACTGAGTGGAAAACAGAAAAAGAAATGTCGGGGGGGAAGGCTTCTGTAGAGATGCTTCAGTGAATCACTGTCTTCTGACGTTACAGGTCTGCCTGGTTATGGGATGACCTCTTAACAGCTGAGTTAAAAAGCATGCCAACGAAGCCAGCTAACTCAATGAAGCAGTTCTGTTTCCCTTTCCAACAGCAAATGTGGTAGACTGAGCCCTTCTCTTCACAGATTGATACAGGGAACATTTCAGAATTAATTTCTAAATCTTTATTTATAAAGTGCCTCAGTAGAATTATCCACACCTCACACTTCAACAGAGTTTCTATGAAAGGCAGAAGAATAATGGAACATCTTCCTGAAGGCAAACAGAGTTAACCAAGTTGTACTTTAGACTGAATTTTAAGTGTGCTCATTTTCAGCAGAAGACTTGTTACTCATTTTCATTTGTTTTTAAGCTTTTCACAAAGCAGTTGGCATTTTAAGGAAGATGAAATACTGACTTTATTAAAACAGTGTTATATGACATCTTGGAATTAAAAAAATATGTATGCATGTATCTTTGAAGCATGCATGAAGTAAAACAACAGGTCTATTTTTCAAAGCACAGAAGGAATCCAAAATATTGAAATTATTAAAATTCTGTGCATTAAATCCACAAAATTATTAGAGCTTCTTCTTTAAATTCTACCCACATCCAGTTCTTATCCAAACAAGTTATTATTTGCAATTCAGAACCTACTAGGTGCATTAAAAGAAATCTCTGTATTTGCTACCCGAAGACTGCAAAGTAAACACAGTATTTACTTTCACACTAAATTTGAGATATCACAATAATGCATACATTTTAGAATAGCACTAGATTCCAATTTATGCCCCCAGTAATGTTGAGTAGAACCAATGTTCACGTTCACTCTAAAAGAATATATTTTTTTTCAGACTGAGGTGGCAGTATAAAAAAGGTTCTTCATGAAAGACCAAAAAAGAAGAAATTATAAAGATCAGCAATACTTAAAATAAAACAAAGGGTTCGTTATGAATTCAATATGATCAAGATCAGCTTCCTCTCCCCAAGATTTTTAAGTGGCTCTCGAGCTTCCTGGCTTTAAAGCCTGTCTACTTCTCAGTAGAAGTAGTTATTCTTCTAATTACTGAATAATTCAGCTTCTGTACTTCATCAAGTAATCCTGACTTCAGAGAGTTATCTACAAAATACAGTCAGACATGTATAAAAGTTACAGTGACCGTGAATTATGGAACAACACTTTGAAATGTATCTTTAAGCCTACATTCAGTATTTATGCATCAAAATATGTATGTTTGAATATGTGTACACGTTGAGTTTTACTTCTCTCTTTGATTGTTTTGTTGTTGCTAGGTTGCTGTTTTTTTTAAGCTTTTAAATGAACAAATATGCAATTCCTTACCTTATTTTTGAAGTAGACCTCAATTGGCAAAATGAAACCAGCATAACCAGATTCTTCAACTTTGTAGGGTGGATCCTTGCACACTGAAACAGAGAAAAAGCCTGTATTTAACAGAAAATGTTTAAAAACACAACGTGAACAAACAGTCTGCAGCAACACTTCCATGAAAGCATCACTACAAAATTACTCACATATACACACACACATCTTTCAGTTTCTTCAGTCTCTCGGAACACAAGAACCAAGGGATATCAACTCCTGGTGGACTTGCTATCTCAAGGCCTCTGAGAAAAAAAAATTATCCAGGAAAAAAACTGCCAACACATTCTCCAGAGTACTATCAGTACATCAGCCTTCTGAGGAAATGCAAGCTTAGTAAATCACAAAGTAAATTTAAGCAAAGTAAAGCTACCTCACCATTCCCCTCCTGTTTTGCTGGCACTAACCCACACAGGACATTCAAGAATAAGGGAGACTCCAAGTGCTTGCTAACCTACTGCATGAGAGCTTACCAGCATTTGAAAACGTAAACATAGCAGCCCTACCTAAGGATAGTTAGAGATTATGGTAATATATACTGACAACATTTCAGCTAGGGCAATAGCCCTCCTTGCTTCTTTAGGTTCAGAAGATGACTTGAGGAAAAAGCCTCAAGTGTGACATTGTTTGATTGCCCATGCAGATATAAACATGGGACACTGAAAGCCACTCACAAAATATGAAAATTATTAAACATCAGATATTTATAAACTGTAATAATACATTATTTCATTCAGAGATTTCAGGCTCCATTGCATGGCATACCAGAAATCACCTTCCACTTTATTTAATAAAAAAAAGTCACAGCAATGTCTTCCTAAGAATTTTATTGGTGCAGACCATACTGTCAGCATAATTCTTTTTTTATTCTCTCCCTCAAATCGCTCTTCTTTCATACTCACACAAGTGTTAGCAAATCAGTTTGACATCACAGTTCCGAAAACAAAGTCTGTTATAATTGCAGACATTGGTGAAACTTGGGTGGCAAAATGCTTAGCACACGCCAGTGATTGAGCGTCTTCCTAAACTGAAAGATGAGCAGAAAATTCTACAGTCTTGCGCTTGAAAATTCCCATCCCTCTTCCCTACCCCCCTGAAAAAAAAAAAAAAAAAAAAAAAACAAACCAACAACGAAGAACAGGTAATGGTAAAACTGTATTATATTGCATATACAATTACTACAACTAAAGTGTAAGCTAGTACATCATTCTCTCCTTTCTTGTAGAACACTTAATATGCATACTAGCAAGAGCAACATGTCTGTGCAGCCTGAATCAGGACCCACTGGCATAACCACCTGGTTGGCAACCAAGGCTCCTGCAACAGCACTGTAAGTTGGCCAGCAGCTAACAACCACCCAGTTGGGTGGGTGGAAAAGAGAGGGGTGGTTCACCTAACTGCTGCCACAGGAGATACAGAGCAAAAAGTAACAGAAAAGTAAATACTGTAGTAGGGAAGAAAAAGAAAAACTTGATACATCTTGGCTGTCAGGTGAATAAAAAAAGGGAAATATCACTCCTGTTTTTATGAAGGGCCTTTTTTGTGAAGAAATGAAGACCTGAGGAACCACGGGCTGGTGAGCCTTGTGTCTATGCCTGGGAACATCATGGAGCAGATCCTCCTGGAAGCTACATTAAGGCACCTATGAGATGAGGAGGTGATCTGAGACAGCCAAGGGTCAATCATATAAATCCTTCCTCTCTGCTATCTGGTTTGAATAGGTGATCCAACTTCAGTACTTTCTCAATAATAAGTGAGGCCCTACAGATTAGTACAGATCCTGTGAAAAATTAGTTCCTGCACTGAGAAAACAGTTTCAGAGAATATCATCATTGCAGTGCAATGAGAAGCAGCCACTGGTATACAGTCTCATCTCAGGAGAACTATACGGTCTGGGAGAAGTGAAGAGAGAAATAAGACAGGTAAATTTCAGCAAGTTCAGTGCTCACAGAACAAGCACGTCTCACCTATTGCGTAGAACAATACAGAGTTCATGATACTATGTCAGAATGAAAGATCTTACCAATAAGTGAGAGCCTGAATCTTAGGTATCTGCAAATGCATTTGCTAAACATAGACCAGATTCCCTGAAGCAATTTTTCATGCAATTTCAAAATAAATGCTGGGGAACCATATGTATATGCGCATAGATCTGCCATTGCACAAGTACTGACTTACAGTAATATGCAAATCTCAGGTGTTCATCTACACTATATAGCCATCTAATTTCCCCTGATAGGGGACTATTTATACACCCAGCTGCAGTCCTAGCTATATTAAAAACAAAAACACTTCAAAAACCTGTAGGAATAGTGAGAAGTACATTGCCTAATGTGCTTTAAACAAAACATGCCTTCCAGAAACCACGTAAAAATATTAATGTGCATTTTGTAATAAAAATTGCAATAACAACATCCGCATTATCAAGACAAATTCATTAACAAGGATTTCTTCCCTGTATGATCTCAGTACCTGTTTTGCTACTATTCCCTAATACACTCATTATTCACAAATAGATGTGAGCATATAACTCTCCTTCAATGCACTTTACAACTAAATTCTTCTGGTAATGTCAGCATAATGAGATATACAAAATTACAGCAAGCCAGAGCAGGAGTTTGTAAGTTCTAAATTATGTTTATCTCCTACTTGTCAGGCAACTAGTCTACAGCTGACATAAATGGATTAAACCATTTATTTCAAGTATTTTGCTTCCTTACTGCACAGGTGAAGCATTGTATTTAAGCACACACTCCATGTACTGTGTCAGACATAACTGACACCTGAAGAACAGCTGTAAACCAAAATATGAAGATGTATTTAAGTAATATTAACAACTCTGAGGCCCATAGAGATTACAATAACAAAATTGTGGTATAATAACCATTAGTTTTAAAGCTTTAAGAAGATATTTGTTTGCCACTCCAACAGTCAAACATTTCCTTGATGAAAAATATGGTCAGAAACAGTAAATAAAGACAGAAGTTCATTTCTAGCAGGGCCATGCAGAATTATAGCTTTTACAATTCACATCCACTCTGTGCACCCTACAGGACAGATGTAGTAGGCCTTGTGGGTATTTTACAGATTCCTGCCTATGATTTGCTCACATTGGTCACTGTCTCATTTTTTCCTGTAATTACCATCTTCATTGAAAGAAGTGCCACAAATGAACAGCATTAATTTTAGATGAAAGCAGGCTGCAGTACCAAGCTTCTCCTGACATAAGAAGCCAGTTTTAAGTACCTGGCTGTGATATTTATGAAAAATCTTTTACCTTGGTACAATAACTGGTGGGCTCCAGTGTTCTGACTCTATACAAAAATGAGGCAAGAAGGATGGCATGTGTTATACCCTAGCTTCAGGCATACGCCAGCCACTAATACTAACAAATTGCCAGACAGGTTCAAACAACAGCTAGCTAAAATTACTACATTGAACATGCTTTGAGTGGTAGCTCATGCCAGGAATAGGATGTTCAAATCTGCTTAATAACTTACACTGACAAGTCTTTCATGAAACACATCGAACACTGAAGCAAAATTACAGAGAGAGATCTAAGGGAGAATTAAAATTGAGATTTCAGCATTGTATTTACAATCACATTAAGTTTCCTATCCCACATACTGAATTGCCTACATTCCTACAATTTCACAGAAAAGTGAATCCTAACAAGGTTAGAGAGTAACACTTTCTGTATAAAGTGTCTACATGTCAACCACTGGCTACCATGGCTGACCTGCAGACACTGGGGAAAATGTTTCCAAACTGAAAGAGGGGAGATTTAGATTGGACATGAAGTTTTTTACAACACGAATGGTGAGGCACTGGCACAGACTGTCCAGAGATGTGGTGGATATCCTATCCTTGGAGACATTCAAGGCCAGGCTGGATGGGGCTTTCTGCACTCTGATTTAGCTTAGCTGTAGGTGTTCCTATTCACTACAAGGAAGTTGAACCTTTGAGCACCCCTATGAGCTCCAACAATTTTATGGTTCTATGATCGTCATCAATGGAGATCAAACTGATACATAGGACAGGAAGAAAGGAAGCAGAAAATCTTCTGTCACACCTAACAGTGTTTTCCATACCAAGTATCAGTCAACTACTTAACTCTGCACTGGCCTTTAAACACTGCTATAAGATCAGAAGATAGAGTTTATTAATCACTCTGAACAAAGACAGTCAAAATAAGGTACATTTTTACACAGTTAAACACACAAGGTGAATTAAAGCCAACTTAAAAGTCCGCATCTGCCCTCTTAATTCTGATTCTTCACACATAAAGGCAGAAAAATGCCTTGAGCACACAATTGACGATGTCTGGAACACAGCATGGAGCTTCCTACTTCCCCTGACTAACGTGGAGCAACCAGAAGTTTCCCACGTACAACGCTGCCAATAATTTTGAAGACTTTATAGGTGTTAATTTAATAATTTCCAGTGCATATCTGTGCAATCTATGTGCCCAAGAAACAATTAAGAAGATGAAGCAGCAAATTCAGCAAATCTAAGTAATCCTAATTTTTTTTTCTTAAGCAGCACATACCCTCTGTCCTTTAAAATACAATCCCTAAGTGTTTGACAAACTGTTTGAGATTAGTAGGGACACCTAAAGTGTCTTCAGCAATTCATAGTGCTGTGCAAGCTAATTTGATGCAAATGTGCTGCACATGCAAAAGAATATATTCTCTGCTACAGGTACAGGAGAACCACACTGTCAGAGGACAGACAAGAGCGACCTCTTCTTTGAAGTTTCATCTTGTGTGAATTTCAATAGTGTAACATTGCATGACATTTTTTTTTTTCCTACAGTATTTTCCAATTTTGCTGAAACGGGAAAAAAGCGGGCCAGGATTAAAAAAACTTCACCTAACAGATTTCGGAGCAATACTGCATAGCCACAAATCACCCACAGGACAATGAAGTGCCATATCAGATGCTCAGGTCCCGCCTGTTTCAGGATTTCCACCAGGAAAAACACTGATCCTAGAAGCTCCAGCAACTACAGGCACCTAAAAATCCTTTGCATCTGTGAGCTTTCCAACTTAATCTCCTCTATAAATTGTGCAGAGCTTGTCTTGAGTCAAGTACACAAAAATACTGACCTAGATTCTGCAATGTACATGCATGCAACAATCCTTTATGAAACAAAGAATTTAATGGAAATGTCTAGGATGGTTCACAGTTCACACCTTTCCATCCATCTGCCCCCTCAACTTTCTGTCATTTCTGATAACTCATTTTCAGAGCTATAAAAATTACCCGTGAATTGAAGTGACACCATACTTGCATCAAACACCTCCGCCAAACTGCAAGCCAAAGCTAAGAATTTTCCATCACATCTCTCAGTTCTGAGATTATCTTACTGATTAGTATGTCATTTATTTCACCTGTAAGGTTTATAATATTATTGAACACATCCTTTAACTTTGAATAATATCAGAAAAATTCTCTTGTTGAGTGCAGTTTCTCATGAAATGTGATTTCATCAGCCTTAGAATGGCTGGAACAGCTCCTGAGCTGAAGTTGGAGGCTGTTGTAGCAGACTCTAGCAAAAGCTAAGTAGCAAAGGACATTTCTTCAAAAGGGTGAAATAAAGTATCTAAAATGAGAAACAAATCAGAGATTTCACAACACCATGAAAGCCGTAATATTCAGTTGCTGTTCACAAGAAAAAGAGCATTTGAGATAATATTAATTAGTATCTAACTGCAAAACAGACAGAGTTAGCACAACCTGATTATCTGCAGCAAGAGCATTTCACACTTAAAGAAGCAATATCCACTATTTCCCTATATTGCATTTTGAAGTCTGCAGACAGACTGCAAAACATTTTAACTTTGGTCAGTAGGAAATTGCCTGTTACTCAAGCATTCAGTATTAATCATAATGACTCTTTCTTCATATTAAATGTATTGGAAAACATTAAAAATGTTGCTTCTATATCATTTACTTGATAGCCTTCCTGATGCTGTTCAGAGCAGCTGCATACAAGATCATGAATAATAGTCTATATTTCATTGCTACTTCAGCAATTGCAGAGTGAGTCTAGGAGAAGGAAAACAAAAAAAATAGTGTTCCATATATGTTTGGTTAACATCATATATAAGCAGCTGGGAAAAAAGAGTGTGGTATCCTAGTATAAACAAATATCTATATTATATTAATATGATATGCACTTAAAGCTATAGAAGGGTACAGCTAAGGTTAAAATAATTAATTATTTACACATGTTTATATGAATGTGTCTGTTTGCTCTGGCTTTCACTTAACATTTCTTGCCTAAGAACCTAACAAATCTTTTCAACTAAAAACAACCAGTAAGCACAGATTCCAAGTCTCTGTGCAATTCATTCTATTACGAATATGATGTAAAGTACACAGCAGGGCATAAACACAACTTAAGAGCCACATCTAGGCAATGCACATGTTTTATCTGTTGGCATGCAGGTAATTATCACAGCTATTATATTATTTTGCCATTGAACATTTTGGGGGAAAGAGATCAAGAGAACATGCTGCCAGATGAGCATAATACGAGTACACTGTAAAGAAGGAACATAGAAAATCCAGATTTTCCTCAAAAAAATTTAGAAATTGTAACGCTTTACTTCAGCACACTCATTTTTATTTCTCTGCCTTTAATAAGTACAAGATATTAATTACTAAATGCCAAATGTAGCTCTCCTGAAAGTTTGCAGCCCCACTCTCACTATGTAGGTGGCAAGCTTTCCTCTGTATTACACGATGGAAAAGGGAAGAGAAAGAAGTATAGATTATAACTTCTAAGCAAAAAATCTTCAAAGCTGTACGTGGTCTAATCCCTAGTAATTGATTCTGTCCTAGGCCAATTCTAGCAGAAAGTGAACAAATAGTTTTAAAAAAATCCTCACCTTAAAAAAATGCTACATTCATGGGACTCTATTTGTATTACTAATCTGCTGGTAATCTGTAAAACGGTAACAAAAATAAAGTGACAATGCTGTCCAAATATACATGTGATAGATTTTGTCTAGGGATTTGTCTAAGAAAGCAAACTGCTTTCTTAGGCATTAAAGCCATTTGTTCTGCACTCTTTCAACTCCGTTCTCAAAAATGCCTGGGAAAAAAGTAGACAATTACATTTGCAAATTGGTAAACAAAACAAAAAAGAGAAAGACTACAGACTGAAATAATTTTTGATTGCTTATATATTATTGAGTAAAAATATTTTCCAGTTCAAGCACAAAAATTTCCCATTGGAGACTTCCAATTAGGAGGGGAAACACACATCCATGGTATACGAGAAGGGAGTGATCCCATAAGTATAACAGCATCTGCAAATTCAAGCTGGTTGCAAACAAGGCAAAGAAATTGAGGAACACCTATTTCACTGAATCCTTGAAGCCAAGCAACTCTAAGAGACCATGCTACAGAAATACAGAAGTACAGAAATAATGCTGCTTATCAATGTAACATGCTTACACGTGCACAGACAAAATACACGCAGTCGATGCTCTCACATGGAAACTCCAGACTTATCTCCAAAGTTCTCTTTCTAAAGGAGAAGACCAATCTGGAATCTGGCTGCTGGCTTAGTTTTGAGCACCCAGTACAGTCCAAGCATGAGGAAGCCCCATTTCAACCTCTGAATTTTGTTATGGTTCACAAGTAGCTGAAAAATCTCATCTTTGGAACTAATGAAACCAGACTTTCAGCAAAGATAAATATCTAGTCTAGAATGGAAGCTATGTTCCTCAGTTTCCCTGTAAAACTTAGCCTGTAGTTGTTTCTGAGAAAAGATATGTACCCTTTCAAACACACTGTGTCTGCTCACAGCTTTTCTATATCAAAGCATACTCCTGTTGGACTTCATTTATCCAAAGCATGCTTTCCCACTGTAGATTCAATTGATGATACCTAACCACACAAAAACGCTTTTTAAATCTAGCATTTTTAAAGTCTAGGAGTTCCTTAGTCTGTTTTACTTATTTTTAACCTAACAATTGAATGACTGCTCCAGGAAACTTTGGGAATAGATGGATCTTAGGTTATATTCTCATCTGATTTTCTCAGTGTTGAAGACCACCCCTAACCACAGTACGCATGCAATCCACTATTAAATTAAATAGAAAGGTAAAGGAAAGCACTTTAGAATTATGCACGAGTCCTCTGGCAATTCCATACACTTCCCTATAACTATTATAAAGTTACAGGGATGGCAGCCAGCAGAGGGCTGCCCATCAGCAAGGTTACCTAGTTAAGACCTCTGTCTATTATTACGAAACGAGAAAGAGCCAGAACTTGTGGCTAAAACACATGTCCTTACATGAGGAAAATTTAAGAGGTAGGTGGAACAGAGAAGGGCAGAAAAGCTATTTATCTCAAAAGCTGGCCAAGAACGGACTGAGCAGGGTCAACAAGGGTAAGAGTGATGAACTGCATGGAGTAGTGTAGGGCCATGGACCTCTTGGGTACAGAGGAACCTTTGCTACATCTGTCACTTTTTGTCCATGGCAGAGGCTTGACCGTCCACCACTGCACAGCCTTCACCCCAGCAGCAGAAAGACATACTCCACTGGGCCTGGGCCAGTGGTGCACAGGCTCACTCTGTATTTTCAATTGATTCCTGGCTGCCAGCTGCATTAAGGGAGACATCATAGTTACTTCTGTGATCCGTGAGAAATGAAAACATCTTTAGTAAGGTGGTCACAGTGTGAAACATGCCTGTCTGAGGATGTATGCTGGGTGACCATTAAGAAAACCTTCCCACGTACATAATCCAATATATGAAAAAAGGAAACACTAACAATAACACTGGGGCTGCAAGGAGATACAATACACAGAAGCAGGACAACCTGAAATGAAACTTCCATGACAAGCTCCACAGGGTGCCCTGAAAGGGTTGCAAGGTTCAAAGGAGAACAATGAACTGGAAATGGGTGAGGAAAGGGAATTGTTCCAACAACAGATTTCCATTCCAGATCTTAGGAACAGATTTTTGTTATTAGCAGAGGTTCACTCATATGCATCAGAAACTGAAGACGCTTTCCTAGCTGTTCACCAGGGTAATTCACATAGACTTTGAGTGCTCTTTAGACACACCAAGTCTACCAGAAGTAGACAGAACAAATCAGTCGTGCTTGTCCACCATGGAAACAGACAGATGGGCTTTCCACTGGTTTTAAATTATGAGACATTAAGATCCCTGCTGTACAATGACAATTCACTCCAAGCAAGGTCCTCCAAGCAAGTCCCAGTTAAATATAATTAAGAGGAAGACTAAAAAAAGAAACAAAAGGACAGTGTTGAAAACACAGAGCCACCAAGCATTTTTACAACTCACTCTCCAAAATGTACTTGCTGGAGAATATATATATATATAGAGAGAGAGAGAGAATATATATATATGTATATACACACACACACACACACACACACACACACACCAATGACATTGTGGCAAAAGGGTAAAAAGTATCAGTCCACATAAGACATAGTATAGTCCTCGTGAGATTAGAAAATGAACATCTTGATTCTACCCAGTTGTTTACATTCCTTTTAGAGCTGCATAAAAGATGAAGCCTACTTTCTGTTTCAGGGTAGACTCCAGAGAATGAAGAAATTAGCCATGTATTTTTCTTTCAGGCAACATTTTACTTTAGTTACAAGAAAGAACGAGAGACAGAATCTGATCTAGTTTTCTTTTAAGAAAAATTCTGACCAGACACTCTTAAGCTTCTTCATATATATAGTAGGCTTAAAGATTTCATACACCAGCAACAACAGCATAGTAGAGTTGTCCACTGTCCACTTGATGGTTTGAGAAACTAGGTACACAAAGACAGTACACTGTCTAGTAAAACATCCTACACAGCAAAGTCAGATAAACAAGTCCAAAACTTGAAAGCAGTGTTGTGATGACTACATACTCCTATTTGAAAACTTCAGAACCAAGAAAAACATCAAGAGGTGGTCTGTAGAAGAAGCACATAGATAAAACGTAGTACAGGAAAAAAAAAAAACTTCGATGAAATAATACAGAACACACAAACTGGTCAGACATTTATTTTCCCTTTTAATTAAAAAGGTAGGTAGCTTAAAACTTGGTAATTCTTAATAAGCTATTTTTCAACATGAGACTGCTAATCACTACATTTATTAATGATTGGTTGTAAGGCAGGGAGCACACAGGGAAGAAAACATCTCAGTAAAAGAAAAGCAGATTAAGCAGCAAGTGAGCACTATAAAGAAAACCAGGCAACTTAACTGGCTATACTGAAGAAAGGTACAACATATGACAATCAGTGTAGAGAAAGACATAGAACAATCTAAAATGGCAGAATGTAGAACTGTAACTCCATTTAAGTACCTATCAGTCACTACCAAAGCCTACTTAAGAACATAAAAAGTCAAAGCAATCTCAATGTGAGTCCAGTAAACTGGAAGATTGCCTATTTCAATTAATTAATATGTCTGTTCTTCTACAGTGTAGCATAATTTCTCTGGGTAGCTGAGTTGCTGATACTGATGAGACTATCTTTTTATTTATAAGATGCCATTTGACACAAAACCTCTTGACACCTCAAGCCCAATACATTTCTGTATTTGTCATTTTCAGTTTGCCTGTAAACCTAAAAAAAACAAAACCAAAACACCTAAAAAACCTAAAAAAAAAAAAAACAACCAAACACCTTATGTTCTCATACTCAGTCCCATTCCTTGCTTGCAGAAAATACACGTGTGCTAGGTTAAACTGATTAATCTCTTTGACATGCTAAAGTAAATAACATACTACCAAAATGCACAAATTTTATCTTTGTATCCTTACTAACAGCTTCTACAGCATTCAGAGGTGGTTTTGTCCAAATCCACAGCCTTTGACAGTGGCTTAAACACTTGACACAGACTTTGGGATACAGTTTTACCACAATTAAATGGATCGTTTTTAATGGAGATACAGAAAATAAAACAACTGGCTTGCACTTGCACAGTCATCTGTACTTATTTTCTCTTATTTGTTTTTCTCATCTCTCAACTAACACTCTTCCCAGAGAACTGCACAAGGATGTAGAAGTGTTCATAATTCGACTCCTGTTAACTATACTTCATTGCAGGAACAGCCTAAGAAGTACAGCTGTAACTTCTCACAGGTGTTCAGGCAGCCTTTGCTATACCTCAGTGAACACTAATCCATTTTACCCTTAGAAAACATGCACAATAATGCAGGAAATGTGATGTCAGGACTCCAAAACTGTTTGTCCAACTCATCCAGGATGCTAAACCAGCATCAGAATTGCCAATCTGAGGGTAACAGTTTCTCTCCACCCCCCTCAGGAGCCTATAAATAGTTGAAATAATCATTTTATCAGACTGAACATTTTCAATATTCTTGGTTCACCAGTTTGTGGCCAGTAGCTCAGGGAACAGACAGAAAAATTCAGTTCTGGTTCTCTTCTGTAACAGAGGTAATAACCAAAAACATTTATTTTCGGCAACATACTGCAAAAGGTTTTCTAGTTTGCTAGTTTCTCACTTCTCTACTTAAAAACAATTTATAAATGAAGCAGTTTGATTGCTTAAGACGCTTTTTTTTTTTCCTTTAATGCTTTGATCAAAGAACAGAGTGTTTCATTTCATGGTTTTCTCGTGGGAGGCACATGAGGAGGTCTTTTTCACCACATTTTCACTGAGAAAAGGAAAAAGGAAAAACTAGTGGAAAAAACAGTTAAAAATGCACCATACTACTAGGAAATAATTCTGATTTAAATTATGACTAGAATCATACCATTTAAGTTTATGTAGGTCATTTTTTGTTTAGTGCTTCCGATCTGTTCCACATACAGGCAACTCTTCTACATAAGGACTTAACATTTTCCACCTTCTGCTGCTTGTGTTCTCTCTCCAGTGGATTGTAAATGTCCTTCTGTTTTTGCTTTGTTCACCCCCCTCCAGATGTTACACTGACACATTTTGAACATGGGACACAAGTGAGCTGTCATCCTCTGCAAAAGGGGCTCATTTACCTACCTACAAGCTAGATGACATCATTAGGAAGCAAAACACTGCTCTGAATTACAGAACCAAGATTTTTCTCAAAACTGCAGACCTACTCAATCCAATTTTTTTTAATGGATATGGAGCCAGGTGCCTTGGGCTTCTTCACCTTATCCTCAAGACTGCTCCGCAGAGATTTCCTTCAGCTTCTCACCTAGCAAGACAACCAGTCAGCCTCCCACATTTGTAAGCAGGCATTAGCACATGCCAGTATGTAATTCAGCTGATGGGTCGTAAAGACCCTATGGAAAAGACCAGTATCAAGCTCTGTGTTCTGTCCATCACTAATGGCACTCATTTGGGCCTGTCCTCTCCTCCCCAAGGAAACAATTTTAACAAAATGTGGAAAAAAATATATATATATTCAGTGTTTCCACCTCTCTTGTTAGGTTTGGCTGAAACCAGCTGACTTTCAAAGGTGTACTTAAGTCAGGAAGCAAAAAGTCTTGCTCCACAAGGAGACCAGTAACATTGTTTTTTCTTTTTCCTAGTCAGCCATGATGGTGAAGATTCATTTATGTATTGTTTACACTACAGTCTGAACTTTATCTCTTTCTACTGAATTTGATCTATTTATCCATTCTTTGCTTCCAGTAAAAACTGCACTAATCTAGAAACTGTATTCTGACCACCTTGTGAATTATATTTTTTCAATAAAAATAAAATTTTCCCACAGGAGCTCCTAATAGGTACCACATGCATCACAATGAAACTCTCAGAGATTAGGAGCTTATTCAACTTGTGGGAGTTTCCTTGGCATTTATGCATTTTTACTTTAGTTGAGTAAGCTGTTGTAGTAATTAATTACTAATAACATTAAACAAAAATTTAGGCTCTTGGACCTTGAAATTAGGCCGCAACCAAAAAAAATAATATGCTTCTGTAGGAAAGTATGTGGATGCTGCTTACTTTTGCTACTCAATACCCTCCAAGTGAAAATTTCAATCACTAGCTAATGCCCTGGTTTATGTGAGTTACATACCTAATTCTAATCTTAAGGAGCAGTAACATGAATAGAAGAAGGCAAGCCTCTTTCTACCCCATGCTTTTTATACTCAAATAAATATGATTACTATCAACATAGGAAATACTTACAAGAGATCAATGAAAATTCTTTTTGGAATCTTGATGAACCTATTTCCTCTTAGGGCAAAAATACTATGTTCTACTATACTAGGAAATATTAGTGTTCAACTGAGTCTTACTTCATTTCTTCTGTTCTCCCCTAACAAGATATTATATATAAACACTATATTATATTATACAAACACTACAGAAGACCAGGCACTTTAGAAAACTGCAATATGACAAGCGCACATATGTGTGGGTTTGGTTCATACACAATCTGAGCAGCTTTAGGACCTTCAGTGCCAGTATTTTCTACACCTTTTCTTCTACATACTGCATGTATCATCACCATTTCACCTTATTTGCAGACAGTCCGCTCAGTTCCCAGTCATCACGTCCTCAGTATCCTGAACACAGCATGTCTCTTTCCCTTTCCTCTGGAAAACGAGCTCTATAACATTATGCACAGCTGCTGCATGTACTGAACATCTTAACATTGAGGAGAGAAATATGGAAAGATGATAAAAAAACCAAATTAACATCAACACTGTGAAACTCCATAGTGTGGTTGAAGCTACGTTCTAGAAGCCACCATAAAGCACTCTGGAAAAATGCATGTAAAAAGGCTTGCAGCACAAAAGTTCACCGTTGTGAGCTAAAAATAGATGACAAAGCAGGGGCTGAAAAAGAACTTTAGATTTAATTTAATTCATTTAATTTTCATCTTGTCAGTACCAATGACAGGTTTAGCCATAAGCCAACTCACAGTATTTACTAATGCTGTCAAGTATGCATGATCCACGCCCTATTTTCAATCAGTTAATAAATTATAATTGTAATTTAATTGGTTTGATAATGAATCCTCTAACTTATGTATCTTTTTTTTTTTTTTTTTTGGACACTAAGCACACATAAGTAGCCACCATCCTTCAATCGATCAAAAAGTCGATCAAAAGTGTCTTGATGATTCACGGAGAAGCATATAGTTCGCTTTAACAAGAAAATCCTGAATTAAAAACAGTATACAGGAACAGAATTTGACTTTAAGAACCATGCTAGTGTGAAATTTCATCATGATTTTATTCAGTTGAACAGGAAATAGGATAATTTTAAACCAGTTCAGTGCAAGTACAGTAATAACAGTTACCTCAAATTACTTCACCACTGGCAATAGCTTACAGAAGGTAACTGCTCACTCATGCAAGGATATGGTTCTTTTCACAAAGATTTGTATTTTGCCAGATTTTACAAAGGAAAATCCAAACCAGGCTGAATTAAAATATAACAGCTATTTTTCTAGTTACATGAGTCTGGGGGCTTTAGAGGTTGGCTTGCTTGTTTTTATTATCGCTGTTTTCCTTTGTTTTGTTTCAGTTGAGTTTTGGTTGGCTAGTTAATTGGTTTTAAATCTAAAAAGCTAGGTGGGATCATTTAAAAACTGAAATATAATCACAAAATGTTTAAAGTAGGAATTTTCTGAACACGTGATTTGTCTTTTTACTAAAATAAAGGAGAAAAGACAAGTAAGCATTCACTTCAAGCAGCAAAACACTGCAAGTCCAACACATACTTAAGTCATAGCACAAGACCTCCTATTATCACAGGATAATTATTAGCAATTTAATAATGTCATACTCAAAGAGACATTACAGTTCAGTGTGTTTAGCCATAGGGAGTGCAACAGCAAGGAGTACCTAGGTCTCTCAAAAATATGACAGTACTAGGACAACAAGTTTCCTATTTGATTTGATTGAGCCCCGTACTGACAATTCTGTTTCCAAGAAAAAATTATTTGCAAGTCTTACACCAATAAACTGCTTTCCTAAAAAGTCATTTGCTCAAATATTCTTAATTGATAAGCATGTATTCCTAAGAATAAACTTCCAAGCTTTCGATGCAAGTCTTAAAGAAGAAACTAGAGTCCTACGCAACAATAATAGATGTTTCAATGATGCCCTTTCTTTTAAACACTTCATTAAAAGACAAGCAAGCGAAAGATTACTGCAACTATTTTAATTCCACTAAAATTCAAGGAGCCATAGCACTGCATGTCAGCCACTGAGGGTAGTTCAAGGGTTTCAAGAGAGAAACACAGTTTTGCATAGGTACTCTTTGCTGGAGTGAACTGCATTTGTACAAAATAAGGTCATTCTGATTCAACTTTACTATGCATTGGTTCTTACCAACATATGGTAAACATATGTGGAAGGAAAAATATATTGGAAAGTGCTCTGTAATTGGAATCTGCAAGCAGGAAGCTAATATGATTAAATGGAAGTTCAAGTATCAGCTAATCATCTTCTATTAGTCCTCCTCAGTTCTGCAAAGAGAATGCTTGCACTCAGGATGCTTTGTCTCCCTACTCAGAACAGTTATGTAATTTGCAGAAGACATATTTTCCATGTTTTATACTTGGGGGGAGAGTTAATGTGCCTAGAGACAAAGTAATTATCTGTCATAAGGGTAGCTGCAGCAATTGCCATTTTGCCATCAGTACCCACATACTGCATCCAGTGAGAACAATAGCACAAGGGATAGTGCAACACAGCACGTTATATTGCAGGCTATAAAAGGCAGAAAGCAGCAGAAGGAAGCACTGATTTAAAAGCAAAGCACTATCACAGCCCCAAAAGCATCTTCCTTTGGTAAGCACCACAGTGTCTTATCTAACCACCAAGATTACCTATTGTGTTCTTAATTCAGATAATTACAACAAATTACAACACATATTCAAAAATTATCCCATTTTCAGTCAAGACATCAGCAATGACGGAAGCATCAACAGCAGCAAGACACAGAGTAAGAACAAGCTGTATGATGTATTCTTCCCTTCTGTTCTAGGCTGGAACAACGGCTCAAATTAAAAAAAAAAAAAAAAAAAAAAACAGTTTCCACTTCATTTTCCCAATCTCATATTGCTTTTCATCCTACAGCTTCGCCCGCATAATTCCAATTCTTTAATGTTACTGTAGAAACAGGCTAGTATCTACATGCCAGAAAAACTACTGCTGTGAATTCTCTGTTCACTTGCAAAAACAATTCCATCCCTGACCTCCTTTCACTCACTTTAACAAATACCCCAGAGTTTGACTATTTCATCTTGAATTCCTAAGTAAAACTGATGTTGAAATACCTTTTGCAATACTTTCTCTTTTTTACAATTTGTTTTTGTGTGCAGCTGTCTGCACAGAGGATACCACCCATGTGGATTTCTGCATCTTATCAGCTGTGGAAGTACATGTTCCACACATCCTAAATGCTCATCACATGAATAATATACTTTCACGGGAGTAAGCAAATGAATACAAGGTTTGATATTATCTCCCAATTGTGAAAGTCTAACCTTCAAATATAAAAGGAATGAGGAAAGAACAATTCAGTGGCAAGCTGAAAGTATCAACTTTTGTCCATCTAAAACCATTCAACTATGACTTCTCACTTTTCCTTCTACATCACAGCAGAGGTTACAATATTGGACTGACAAAAAATATATTCCTTCTTTGTTTTCTATGCAGATGTATTAATTGTATAATAATCTTTTATATTAGTCCAAAGCAAAGCAAACCATTTTCCACTTCAAGGGAAGGCTGTAGGTTGTCATCTCCCAGTGCCATTATTTGCAGCTTGCACATTATGCAGGACATCTAATAAAGAACACCAAATGCTAACTAACAATGCTGGAGAATATTCCTTTTACCCCTACCTTACCATTTGTCAACTAAACCCATACAGACATCACTAAAAGCACAGTTGATATTCTCCAGGTTGGATACACATTCTAGTGAAACAGCAATATAAGGAGATGACTCAAGAGATTCATTGTCTAACAATACAAGTTGACTCAATGAACCATTACCGACAGATCCAGCCAGTGTACACTTCTGCAGCTCTTCCATGACAAAACAGTGCCATCATATCAGTTAAACAGCACCAAGCATACACAATGATATTGATGGTGGTCACCTATCAAACCTAAAGTTATTTTTCAATGAAGTAAGTGATATTAAGAAATTAAGACAGGCATATAACAAACTATATTGTTTATGCAGTGACAGACTGGGGAGATCCCATAAGAAGAATTAAAGTCCAAGTCACTCAAAAAAAAAAAAAAAAAAAAAAAAAACCATCAGAGATCCTGACCCAGCAAACTTATAATACAAACTCATAATAAAAACAGAAACAATATTTGAAGGGAGTGTATAAACAGGAGGGGATTCAACTGTTTACAAGGGTATATAGCGACAGAACAAGGGGGAATGGTTTCAAACTAAGGCAGGAGAGGTCTAGGTTAAATATTAGGAAGAAGTTTATCAATCAAAGTGAAGCACAAGTTGCCCAAGGAGGCTGTGGATGCCCCATCCCCAGAGACATTCAAGGCTGGATGTGGCTCTGGGCAGCCTGGTCTGGTGGTTGGCGACCCTGCACATAGCAGGGGGGTTGAAACTAGATGATCATTGTGGTCCTTTTCAGTCTAAGCCATTCTCTCATTCTATGAAATTTCCAAGAAATTCTGATGTGCAGCCACCAATATATGAAAATTAAGTTGATACAGTTATAATTTTAGCTTCAGCTGTCTTCTAAACATTTAGAACTACCATGATCAGTAACTGCTGGTAAAATTTAAAATCACATATTACATATCTTTTACAAGCCCAGAACTTCCATACGCTTTCACACAATTTCAGCACACATCATACATTTCTACAAACCAGTGGTACTCAATGAAGCACTGTTACTTTACAACCTACTTGATCCAAACTAGTCTAACAGGCACTACAGTTTCTATTCACAAAGTCTGTAACTGAAGAAGAAAATCTCACCACATAATACAGAGCCACACAATTAATCCGAAAGAAAAAAAAATAGTGAATTATCCCCTGCAAGCTCTATAGCAAGTGTAGTTCAAATGAGTTTCTTTCCCTAACAACAACAACAATCCAACACAGATCTATGTTAATCTATACAATTGACTGAACGTGTATTCAGGCAAGAGTAAAAGCTGTTAATCTGTTGGCCTTGCATCTGTGTGTGGCACTTTCTACTCTTGATTTTTCTGGTTCATGTTATACTATTTGTTTTATTCTGTATTTTATGTCAGAAAGGGTGTACGTGCTTGAGTTAATGCTTCTGTTGGCTTTCAGCTATAGTCACAAGATGCTGGTAAATGTAATCATGCAGATTTAGTGCAGCAGTCACACTATCTTGTAGTAACTGCAAAACAGATTTCAGTGATAGCATTGTTAGAGTTTAGCACAGATCATAGTTATGCTGCGTTTATATAGTTGTTTATGCTGTGGACAAGAAAGAATGAATACACACGCACACACTTCCTCTCCCCATCCTACTCCCTACAGTCAGTGACAACCACTAGGAAAGTATATTTTTACAACTGCAACTACCTTATTATAAAATGTAATAAATAAGATGTTCTATCAGTAGGGTTTTTTGTTTTGTTTTTTTTTTTGCCAAAGGCAGCACCACTACCTTTAAAAGGCTAAAGGTCAAAAGATAAACCAGGAACATTGAATCTTGTATAATCTATTTTAATCATCTGTCTTTGATAGCCATAACAGAAACAAATTTTCCAATAATTTTCTCCAATTAATAGTTCTGATTATATCACAGACTCTGCAATGCCTCAGCACAGGAATATAACACACAATCAGGCTAACCCATTGAGTGAAGCTTGCTATAAAACATGCAACACAAACACAACTTATGAAGTTTCTTCTTAAACAGGCTTTGTGTCTTTTCATCTCACAGTCAATACTAGGACATAGTTCTTCACTCACTCTTTTTGTAACCAATATTTTCTAGCAAGTTCCTGCCCAGAACTATCTCTGGTGGCTTTGAGACAAGATGAATAGGAAATACCAATATTTCTTGGTGATCCATAGGGAGCATGCAGATGGGCTCTCATCATACTTAAATATCATCTCTGTTTGTCTGTGAAGTCAGGGAGACCTGAACACTTAAAAACCAGAAGAAAGAGTTGAGACCTCAGCTAGCAGTAAAGACACATCTCCAGATGTAACTGGTCAAAACTCCCAACAGCAGAGAGGGAGGAGTAGGATGAGAAGGGTTTAGTCTTGTAGCGCCTTTCCTAAAGCTCTATCATAGAAAGAGAGATGTGAAAAATGGAATAACTTATTCAGATAAGTGTAATAAGCAATTAGGTCCGAAGAACTCTGATTCCCTGTTCAACTGTGCACATACACTAGGCACTAGGCGTTAAAATGTCCCAGTACATGGCTTCCGCAGTACTGGTCACTTCCAAATTTTTATCTTGGTGCAGTCCACATAAGCTGGTAAACATATCCAATGAAATATTACATTCCTCAATACACGCTGCATACACTGTCTTATTCTCCCACACCTCTCCCATTTCATTTATGAGGTACACAATTCATTACAAAAAGCTTAGTAGCACAGCCATATTTTGGTATGAAGCAAACAAACAAACAAAAAAACCACTCCAAGGACATCAAAAGAGAATGTATGATCATTATGCCTAGCTGTTCTCCCATTTATTTTCAGATCCTTAAGAAATCTTTTACAACTGAAAAGAACAACTCTGGCAACCAAATAACAATCACAATGTTTGTAGTTACAAAAAAGTGCAAAGAATTTTAAGCGCTAATGTTCTGTTCTCATTTCAGCCAAATGTAACTGTATGCTTACTACACATGCTTTTTATTTCTCTGGTCTGCAAACCATTCCCATCAAATCCCATAAGCCAGTGTTCAGTTCCAAGGTCACTACAAACACATGCTTCTCTCTCCTCCTCACTCTCCGTAAATCAGTTTTGGTAAACTTTTTGGAGGATTTTCAGTCTTCTTGAAGCAACAGTAAGGCTTTTCAGCATGTCAAATTGTTATTCTAAATCCCTTGAAGGCCTTTATTACTGCCTTATGGGCTTCTGTTATAGCACTGTAACTGCTACCTTCCAAAACTGTTTTCTATCAAGCTTGTCCACAGTCACTTCAAAAAAATAGTCGGAAAAATGTGCCAGCCTTGTATTTCGAACGGCCCAATGCATAAGGATATGTTTCTAATAAGACTAGTGCAAGAGATGGCCAGCTACTTATTCCCTGCTAACTTGTGTCTCCGACTCCAAACTTTTGCCCTTACTTCCTCTTTCTCATGCACTGGATTTCATTCAGCCAGCCTTTGACTTAGCCATTTAGCTGACCTTCACTCTGCCTCTCTCCGCTGTTCACCAACCCGCAAATCATCCTCCGGACTGCCGGACACAGTAATCTCAAGCATGGAAGGCATGATATATGGTCACAAACTTGCTGAACAGAATGAAATAGATGTTTTCCACATAAAACTGCATATTAAAGTGGTCATTTTAATTTTTCACAATTGTTTTTTAACTGAAGGATGAATGCACACAACCACATTAATCTCCTAAGAAGCATTAACAGCTCACTGGCATTATTTTAACCTTCAGAATCTATAGCAAATACTTTGAGAAGTACGTTCCTAATATATTTCTAGTTTTTGGAAAAATCACATAAATGTACATGGAGTTTTTAATGGAGAATTATGCCATAATGTATTGGAGATACTCGAGTTGATGTCCACTTACAATAATTTAAAAAAGCAGATCAACTATGAGGGAGAAAGATAAAACTCTTTCCCAAAAGGTATGGAAAAGTCATTCACAACCAAAAAAAAGCTTCACCTTGATGTTTCTTTTTCTTGACTTCAGATTACCTCAATTTCTCTATGAGCATTATTTCTACTACTGTTCCTATCTTCTCCTATTTAATGAAGATACTCCTTTTCAGACACGCAAGGTTCTTCCCAATTGTTTTGATCCATAGCAGACTGACAGAACATGTCTCAAAGATTATGTACTCTTCACACTGCTCACACAATGCATGAGGAAGAAAGAACAGGACAGAAAAAAAAGGACTAAAACAAAATATGCAACTCTGCAGGGAGAGAAAGCCCCTATTTTGATGCTGTTTCACAAATTCAACAGACACCTCTCTTATAAACAATTATATATAAAAGAGGGTGGGCATCTCTTCCTTTCCTGTTAAGTCCCTTACATCTAAGGGAAATTCTAAATCATGATCTTTAATTCTAAATTTAAACTTCACTCTAGAGAATTTTCTTTACTCCCTTTACTTTCCTGAGTAAGCCAACACTGAAGTGCTAGGGTGCATTGATTGAAAATCTGCTTTGCCTGACATTCATCTTGATTTCTAAGGGTTTTAATTTAAATTTATTTACCAGGGTTTAACTAATCTCTTATAAATGTTCTACACTATACTTCCTATTCATTTTACTGATGCTAAGAGATGAAACTTCTCATGAAATTTTAAAAGAGCTGTCTTCAGCAGCTCTTCAGAGAGGTAAAGCAGACGAAGCCAATCAGCTCTTCAATTCACTACTTAAGTAGTGAATTCCCAGCAGCTTTTTATTTTACATTCTTCATCTGCTATCAACACTACAACACATCTGATCTATCTGACAATACAAGTGTCAATCAAGCAAAAGACACAGCCGGAAAGAAGAACCTTCCAAACACTGTGTATACTCACTGCCTAGATGGCAGTTACCACTTAAATGCTTTTCATCTACATGCTAATGCAGGCCTATTTTGTTACCATGCTTTATATTTTAGGCTATACTACTAAAAATTTCTCAAGTATCATTCCTTGTTACAACCAAGATGCTGACTAAAACAATCAGAGAAGCTCAACAAGGATAACGCTTTTCTAACCTCCACTGTATCTAACATCAGTATAAAGGAACATGTAAAGATAGGGATTCTACTGATGAGCTCCAAACATTACAAGAAAGTTTATACTTCCATGCTTCAAAAATAATTTATCCTAGTTTTGAGAAGCATGTTTTAATTTCTAAGAAAAAAATAACCCATCTTATCTAAACAATCATTTTAGCAAGTGTGCTGCAGGAACGCAGTGAGTTCAAGCACATCAAAAGCTTTTAGTAAGTCAGCATATTTGAAGTAGACAAATTCAGAAAGCTGATAAGTGTAGAACAGTCTTTTTCCATAATTCACATCAAAAGACGAGAATATTCCTAAAGCTTGCTCACTTGCTTCTCCACCTCTTACCTCACCTAGTAACTCCAAGCAAAATGTTTTCACAGAGGCTGAAGGGAGAGTACAAAACAGCAAAACCCACTTTTCAGACATCAGTGTAATTCTGGCACCTGATTAATCCATGTTCTCAAAACCCCACAAATAAGAGATATTAGAAAAAGAGCAATCACAAGACCAAAGCAGAAGTATCACACCAATGTGCCAGGTCTTCATCAAAGCTGGCATTTCCCCGTGACAACAGCCCTTCCCATGTTTCACAAGGTTTGAGCCAAAACACTTATTGGAGGATTCTTCCTCTTAAGCAAAAATACTAACCTTCTTCACAAGAGGAGTCACTTACAAGGTCTCTACTATTGTTTTCTTGAATTTTAATTCCTTAATGTCTTGAAGATTTAAAAACAGGAGAATCTGTTTTCTGTTCTCTTATTTTCTTAAGAGTCTGATTGCTTTGTTTGTTTGTTTTTTGTTTGTTTGTTTCTTTTTCCTTTTTAAAGGTTAATTGTCGAAATGGAAAAGGTTGCCCATACCAAAAACTATGAAGAGGAGAACCGCCCACCACAGAGCATCCTCAGAAGTATGGAAAACATAAACGAAGAGCATAATTAAAAAGACTATGGGCAGAATTTCATTACGGAGTTGATTTACAGGCGCTGCCATATCTTCCCACACTCAAGATGCTGGCTGAAACAGAAGCAGCATGCAATATGGAAGAGTCCAGGTGAGCTCTGTGATGGGCAAGTGACAACTCTGACTTCACAAACCTCCTATTTGTGACACATCAAAGGGTGGAGTCAGAGGGAGAGACCCAATTCCATCAAAAGAACACCTTTCTTCCTTTGATCACATCAGAAACGTTACCAAACAACTGCTCATTTTATGTCTCTTAAAAGTACTGTTTGAATTTTAACAAAAAATTTTGATTTAACAATCGCAGACCTTTATTTACATATTTCAAAGAACTTGCCGGGAACACCAATGAATCAGCTACTATTGTATATACCCAAAGTAACCTTTACTTTTTAGTACATTTTCTTGTATGACACAGACATAGGCAATATAAATGCTACATAACATAACAGTTTTCTCTCCACAATAAGCCTCAGCTAACTTCTGAAAACACAACCCAAACCCATACAGGTACTGAATTCTTCATTAAAAGAATGAAGCTGCCTCAATTGAGTGTTCAGTATATGCTCCTATGCACTGAATTATTACACAGGCTAGCACCAAAGGAACCACAGTGCAAAAACCAATAGCATACATATACAAGCTGCTGAAGGTAGCGGTAACTATCCACTGTTTCACATCAGAGAGGCTAAGAAGTATTTATACTGGCAGCCTCTCTGCCAGCTTTTCACTTAACAAAGTAAAGGAAATTAAAGTGTAGTTCACCTCCTGAAAAAGGAAAAAATCAATTATAAATTCAAATCCTATTTTCCTTGGTCTCATCTTACACATTTACACAGCTGAACAAAGTTGAATTTAGCATTAAAATACAAGAATTTTAGGTCTACAAGGAAGATGAAATCCTGTATTATACAGGGATAACACCTAATTTTAAAACCACACAAACACAGAAACAGAGAAGTGTTTTCTAACAGCATTATAGCACAGCTTTGCAAAAAGTAGTTATCATTGGGAATGGCAATGATGATATTGTATCCTTAACCAACCTGTAGGCCAAGGGATGCTTGTGTCTACAAAACTTGCACTGGGGAGTACTAACACTGTATGTCCTCCTTACTGGCATACGACACCATGCTTTGCAGAGCTAGGCATTTATACCTCAAATAAACTCAACACAATGGACACCTCACAGCATAGAGGTAATATCTGTAGCTGAACTTCTCAAACATGAAAAAGCATTAGTTTGGAAATATCAGTTTAGAGTGCATTTTGATGTTTTTTTGTAGCACTTTTTCCCTCTCTGAAACTTGGCCTGTTCATTCCTTGCCTCCCTTCAAAATTCTTCAGAATACAGGACAAGGACTAGAAAATGGGGGATACTATTTTCCACTAAAATATATTCATTCTGATGTACTAGGGAATAAAGTAGGGGAGAAAAAAGTACTGAAAAAACTTGTTTTTAGAAACAACAAAACTAAGCTAAAAATTTAACTACACTCAATTCTTTCAGAAGCCTACAGGTAGAAAAAGAAATTTCCCAATCAAAAAAATCCACAGCTTTTAAAGAGTAGTTTTTTAGTTTTTTTTTCTTGTCTTTTAAATAGACAATTTTCTCAACATTTCAGCCACCCTTCAATGTAAATTCATGACACCTTCACCTCTACACCGAAGACTGGCATAACAAGACAGCCACTATCTCAGCTAGACTTCCACTGACTGGTTTGGGAAAAAAAACATAACCCGCTGGAGATCAGTGAGGCACACTATTCCTCCTCAAATCCCCTGCTGCTAAAAGAGGAAACATGGGTCCTCTTGGCACCAAATGTGGTCTCTTAAACACACATTTCCACAGTTATCTACTTCCTTCACTGAAAATTACATGCTTAATAACAAACCAACTATAGTACATTACTTTAACTGCTTAGTGGGCAGAAATAGCACTGTTTATTTGTGAAAGATATGGTTCTTGAGTTTTTACTCCACTGGAAGTTACCTACCCTACCTAGACAGTCATTTAATAGTTGGACACAAGTAAGTAATAAAAGAAAGGGAGCAGAACAAAAAAATCTACACATATGAATTCGAAATAGGGCATTTATAATGCTGTACAGTTTGGAAATAAACAGACTAGCAGTGATCTGTGAGGTCTGCTCTGAAAGTATGCCTCCTATTTTATTGTGTTGGCCCACAATTCCAGAGGCAGATGTGGGTATTACGGCAGTAGAGGCTGAACCTTCTCACCAATATTCCACTACATGTTGATGTCATGTGACTGATGGCAGCAGAGGGGCAGTGACACAACGCTGTCTGACATTGATGTGCAGATGAAGCAAAGCAGGTGGCAATAAATTCCTTCACCAGTGAAAAACGGCACCCACTGACATTCACTGATGCTTGCTGAACATTTATGCTTGCCAAACAGTGGATATGAGCACAGTGACTGGTGATTTTAGCAGTGGTAACAATGGGTCGCCTCTACTGGTACAGATTTTAATAACCACAGCATGCAGGCTCTTGTCCCTCACTGGCAAAAAAAAAAAAAGCTTTAATGGTAATGACTGTGTTGAAAAGTAGCATATTCTGTAGCTGAGAATTTGCTCTATTAAATACTATTATCATTTTCTTTCTATCTCCTGTAGTTTCCTTGTAAATAAATACAAGGCATTACTTTCAGATGACATATGTGCATTCTGCTACCAAAGCAACACCCCAGGAAGTGGTACAATAGCTCCTGGAGAAAATAAAGCAGAACCTATATATAATAGTTTCAACAATCAAAGCCTGCCATTCAGGCTCCACCAGAATTATTTAATCAACACCAAATTCTCCAGGTTTATATTAAAGGTAACACTGTTCAGCAGATTTTCATATAGGCATAGTACAACCACTCCTCACTCTCCTGGATACCACAACTAATCTCTGCATTGCAAGAAACTTTCAGTCCTTTCTGGTTGTATCCAAATCCTAGCTGTCTGAAATTCCACATCTGTGTTATTTAATTGGCATCACACAAGGGACATCACAGTTGCTGAGTAACATTCCTTGTAGGCCCCTCATTATAGAGGCATTAATGACTGCAGTCAGCCCAGTTCCACTTCCCTGCCCAGTGATTTAATTTCCTGTACAGCATGGCTTTTAGCTTGCCTTTGAACACTTCTTTGGCTGACACTGCACAACAGACCCATGCTCTCTATCATACCAGAGAGCTTTTGATGGCCAATATATAGCCAGCCTGCAAACAGCTAAGTCACTCTCCTCTGTCAGGAAGATCCATGCTAAAACAAGAGTTCTCAAGTTAATTGGGTTTACCATTCAGCTTTGCATTGCCCAGCCCATCACAGAGCAAAGTAAATTAGAGTAAGATAAATAAATAAAAAGAAGTCACTACTGAGCACCTCAAACAGAAGCTTACACTAGAGGGACTGCCATCTGAAAGTTGAACAACAAAAACCTGATAAAACAAAAAATAATTGTTTCTGAGCAGCTAAACTTTTAGCTGTGTTATCAGGGTTAGAAGGCTAATGGAAAAACACAAAATACCAACCAACTAGCAAACTCCAAGCAAAATACAGAAGTATAGCCTGAAAAATATACTAATTCTTGGTAACTGCTCATAAACAGGATGGACAGCCCTGACATACATGTCACATACAAATGAATGGAAATAAATCACAGAAACAAAAGTTTCTGGATGTTCAATGTATTAATTGCAAATGACTATTATTACTCTTTCTGCATTACTTTGCCAACTTAACTTGAACTTCAGTGTCCTCAAAAGTACTCCATCTTAAGAAAATGCTTCCTGGAAAATTTTAGCTGCAATAATTTAAGAAAAAATTCAGCAATTGCATGAAGTGGGAGATAATGGGAATAACAAAACATAGAATGGTTTGGGTTGGACGGGTTCTTTAAGATCATCTAGTTCCAACCTCCCTGCTACAAGGGACACATCCCACTACACAATGTTGCTCAAAGCCCCGTCCAGCCTGGCCTTGAATGCTTCCAAGCAGGGGACATCCTCCCTGGGCAACCTGTTCCCGTGTCTCTCCACCCCTCCCCCCCCCAGTAAAGAATTTCTTCTAGATACTTAATATTTAGTCTAGATCTACCCTCTTCCAGTTTAAAGCTATTTCCCCTTTTCCTGTCACTACACTCCTTTATAAAATGCCTCTCCCCAGGCTCCCTGCAGGTACTGCTGTAGAGTTCCCCTGGAGCCTTCTCCAGGCTGCTAAGCCTGTCTTTGTAGAGGAGGTGCTCCAGCTCTCTGATAATCTTTGTGGCCCTCCTCTGGGCTCCCTCCAACAGCTTCATGTCCTTCCTGTACTGGGGGCCCAACACAATATTGCTGTATTACTCCTCTCTTTTTACATTTTGCAGTGCATTTGTTTTTTGAATATGATCACTGAAAAATTCTTAAAAGCACATTTTCAGTCACATAAGTTGTTAATGTTCAGCTCCCATCTCCCCCTACTATAAAGAGTGCGTGCCATGTCAGCCTTGTGGACTAGTCCAGTTACTAACTTCACTTCTCTGGAGCTTCAGTTACATTCTGCTGTAGGGTAATAAAAATCAATCAGTTGCTGTGCTTTTAAATTGCTTGAGAGGAGGGGCTGAACTGCATGCAGCACTGCTAAAAATCACAAGGGCTATTCACAGTTTATGAAGATAATGAATGTGTTTCCTAAAGATGAGAAATGTAGTGTAGGCTCCCAGTTAGGATCAAGGATGGGAATACCTAGCAGGGGATAAATGTGCATTTAGCTTGCATTTTTAGGTGTCCCAAAATATAAACATAATTGCCTGATGGTCAGCAGTTACTGCATTACTGGCAGTCACTACACATTCTACTGAAATAAAGATATTCCTTGCATAGAGAGCCTACAGTTATCCTGCAGGTATTTAATAGGTCACAGGTGCTTTTTTTTAATAATTAAAATCAATTACAGAACAACTTTAAGACATTTTGAAAGGACACAGTAACTGTTGATCCTTAGTGACTTACTGTGCTCTTATGAAATACAAAAAAAATGTATATGAGAGGATTAACTTCTTGAAGAGTTTAGAATTACATGACCAGGAAAGTGACAGATCTGGTACAGTCAATGTTGAAGGACATTCACTGTTGAAAGGACAATTTAGAGCCCTCCAAAGAAAAGGTGTCCTGCCTGCTACTACTCTGTGCACTGTATGAAAAGTGGTCAGAAAATGCAGCTAATGCCTTAAAGCTGTTTACAGATTTGCTTGCAGGAGTAAAACTCCTAGCATCTCTTTATCACCTCAACTGGGCAAGTGACTTCCATACCTACTGCTCATTTGAGATTAAAAAAGGTACTACAGACCAAGCTAAGCATGTCCTGTATTCCACACATCAATCAGTCCACACAGTCATATTAAGGGACATACCGTGCATTTTTCATGGCGCTGGCAGCACAGAGGAAAATATAGTGTGGGTCACTGAACTTAACCTAGACTGACGCAAATGTAGCCTTCAATGTCCTGAGAAGATAATGTAAATTTTGCTGAAGTCTGACTGTCAAGGGCACTGTTGGAAATGAGGGGCGGGCGGGGCGGGCCCAAGTGAAGGGGGCTGTAAATATAATCCCATAATTCAGTTTAGACAGAGCTAGGTTTTGCATGCATGCTCTTTACCAATATTGAAGCAAGGTAGAACATGCACAGCCTCACTGCCAGCACAACAGAATGCTGAGCTTGGCTGTCACAGCAACTGACAAAGCCTGCTCATATGCCAAGAGTTGTACTGTATGTTGAATGTCTACAGGTCTACTGGTAAAAAAAAAAAAAATTAGATGACATTTTATTTTGGAAAAGGAATGTTTAAAGTACAGAAAGGGTACAGTAGCAGTAGCAGGAAACTTTCACTCAGGACATTACAAGGAGGGAAACAGGTCAAGTGCTAGTTAAGAACTTCCTCCTTTGTATGCAAGCACATACAGGCCCTCTGGGCAGAGAAGCTTGCGGTGTTTAAAAGAAAAAAGCAGGTAAACAGCAGTTAGAGCCTTTTCGAATGTGGCATCAGAGCAGCTGGATAGTAAAAGAGCATAGCTAAGAAGAGGGAGAAAGAAATACATGGGAGGACCTACGGGTCATCCAGGAGCCCACAGACTTGCAGTATGTGATTCTAAGAAATGAGTACAAGACCTGCAATTGTTGTGTTTACAAGTTTTCTTGCTTGCTTTGTAACAGTTCAATCCCTTCTCCTGAACAGTTAAAAAACCCAAACACAAATATGTTATTCTACAGCAGTGTGTAACCTCAGCAGAGAATGGGCCACTGACTTTCCTTCTCCACCACCTTGATCTGTTGGGGAGAACTAGGACTGAGCACATAGCAGAGCTGGGCTCTCTTCAAGGTTCAGACACCCACCTCTAAGAAAATTTGCTATCACATCTCAGAATCTCCATTCCTGTAAACAGGAATACAATTCTTTGCCCTTGGAATGCACAGACTAAATTCAAGTGTTATCATAGCTGAACCAAACAGAATCTTTGCTGAAAACTGAAATAGCCACCATTGCTTTAACTACCTCATATGGTGTTCAAACAAGCAAACAAGTCAAAAAAAATAGTCTTTATGTTAAAGAGAACCTCACCAAGATATTCTCTCCAGAATACCACAGTCAATAACACTCAAAAAAAAAAACCAAACATGAAGACCAGGAATAGAGAAGGAAAGAGATATCTTTTCTGCCAAGAGCAATAAACTTCCAACAACAATCATCTGTCTGTAAATGAAGATGTGTTCTCCAGCTTCCATGGTCAACTGAGTGACCACAGAAGGCTCAAGGAGAGACTGTGAAGCTGCAAGCATACCAAGGGTGTTTCCATCTATTTGTTTAGAGAATAGAGAAGAACATGCAGTATGTATGTACTCTCCTGTAAGGCAGAACTGTGACATTCTGTTGTTGTATTAGCCATGCGCAAGTGTTAGAGCTAGGTCTTTCACTCTATGAGAAGATGAACTGTGAAGGTAGAGAAAGCTTGAACACAAACACAGACAGCACACAGCTGACCCCAGACATATGGACAGAGAAAGGAAACACTAAAAATACTTGGTTAGATACTAGTAGGAAGACAATATGAAAAGCCCCGTGAATGATTTTATGGAAATCCCACTTATTCTGACAGAGAAGATAAACTAAATTTATGACAGTATACAATTGTGGTTGTGCATGGCAGAACATATTTGCAGAGACAGTGAAGTAACCATTGTTCCTCATCCTGTCAGACTAAATTTAATAACAAATCAAGAAAAATTCCCAGAAAATACATGTCAGAGTGCGATTTTTTTTTTTTTTTCTTTTCACTTACTCTGTAAAGGTTATTTATAAGGGTAGTGGACTACTTGACTTACACATTTTATCTGGAGGTAACCAACTTAAAACCTTACCTTTACCCTCTAAGATAATCACAAACACTGTCTAATCCAGTATTTCAGTGAAGCACATTACCAAAAAAAAAAAAAAAAATCCATTGAAGTTTTCAGTTGGGCGAAAAGATATCCATTTAAATCACTAACACCTCAAAGCAAGACTGGCAATCCTGCAATGAAGGCAGAACAATAACTAGTGAGTCAGTACAGAAAACTGCTGACAGTGAGTTGCTATGTTTCTGGAACGGGTGGAAATGTCTTGCTTTCACCTCTAAACAGCTGTCCACCTTTTACCAGCTTACTAAGTTACACACACTAGAAAGTGTAAGTATGGCTGGGCTTTCAGAGTGCAAATCCACTGTCTCATTAACAGGCTCTGTTCAAATCGCATTTGCTAATGATCATGTTTCCTTAGGATTTAATTTCCTCCTGTCCTTAATCCATGATCAACTCTTAAGCCTCTTTGCAGCAGATGTACACATATTTCAACTCTGAGCACTTACATACCCTCTGCTATTACAGTTCCAAGGAGATCAGATCCACTGAAGTTCTCCTTACACAGAGTAAATACAGGTAATGGCAAGAACTTGATTTCTTCAAACCCTCATACCAGTAACTTTATGATCACACAGGAACTTACCCTGCACTTGTTTCTGTTCCAGCAATACTCCACACTATTTTACCATTAAATAAATGCAACCTAGGAGACCACATACTAAAATACTGTTTGTATATTTTCAGCATCTCTGGAAGCTCAAAGGAACATCTATACAGATGACACCGTAAGCTTGCATGCAATATTCATTTTAATAAAATCATACCTGATCAAAGGTTTCCTCTGGATCAATACTCTAACTGCAGTTCTCCATCTTGAATATTTTCCACCATCTTTGAGTTTCTGCCAGGGCAGAAAGTTTCCCGGGGGCTTTACCTTCCTTACAGCTACAAACCTGTCTAAACCTCTGGTCTGCTGAAGTAAAGAGAAATTGCCAGCAAGATTAAAGATTGTTATACTTGATAGTCCTTGACGTAATGAAAAAGATGTCTGTGGCCTTCATAATAAAGTAAGTATTACAGAATACTCAGAAATCAGAAAATTATTTTGTAGATCATACTGGTAAAGTAACTTAAAAGCCAGTCATAAGTCAGCAAGTTATCTCCAAAAGAATAGTAGAAAATGTAACACATTTCAGACATTTTGAGAAACAGTAAAGAGTTTCCAATGTTTTTATTTGAAGGAAAATCTTCAAATATTTTTAGTTATACTACTTTTTATACTGGCATGCCTTTCGTATAAAGTGGACAAAATTTTAAATTTACATAATTCATTAAAACACAATTAATGAATATTCTATATGCCCACACAGAACTACTTTTACTCAAAAAAGTTAAAATGGGGTAAAGTTTACAACAATTTTTTCTCCTTATCGTCATGGAAGATAGGGCCTATTAGTAGAGCCATGATATAAGTAAAAGCACTTCCATGTCTTTATACATAGAAGGGAACTGTATTGCAGAATTTCCATCTAGACATAAAAACATGAGAGCAAAGCAAATGAGAAAAGAAACAGTGTCGTAAGAAGCATGTGTAAAAAAATACGATTCAATGGAAAGATTCACAAGAGGAAAAAGTGGAACAGTTTCTAAATTTGGAACAGCAAAAAAACCAAGTATTTAGATCAAAATTACTTCTTCCACCAAGCTTCATTCATGTGCTTCAGAGGCATGGAAAAATGTATGTTTCCCAGAGAACAGCAGAGCCCTTGCTACTCAGGTAGACAGTTTTTAAGCATTCCTTCCTCCCCTTCTGCACAGAAATCAAGCAGAATGACTTCTGGAGAGTTTTTTCCCTGGAGGAAAAAAAAAGGTCACAAATAGATGTAAGGCATGGGAATATTAGCTTGAACAACTAAAGCTTTCAGAAGTCATATTTCTTGCAAGACGACACATCTGTAAAACGCCACTGCTGACTTCATCAATCAAACCTAACTCAAGTGACTTTTGAAAGTATAAACCATGTATTTCTGAGGATTAACTCTCAAAACTATTAGAATTATAGTTAAAAAAGCAGACTAGAAAACTGTGTATGGTAAAATGAAAATCAGATTATTTATCAGAAGCTGTTCTCTCCTTATTTAGCATTCATGACTCCTTGAAGTTTATGTTCAGTGCCAGTTCTCTTCAACCTTCTATCCCCATCCCTAACTTCTGCTGTTTTACTTTTCCAGCCTTCCAAAGTCAACTTGGCGAAATCCAAATTGTTCCCACCTTTACTCAATCCCAGGAACAGTATCCAAAAACTAACAGTTATGAAAACATAAGAATCATAATTCCTCTAAAAAACCTCACAAATATGGCCTCTCCAGCAAAGAGATAAGACTGTATTTTCCTTACAATTAAATAAATCCCAAGACACAGATCAAAACAGAAAAAGGAAGATTTTCACTTACTTCTCAACTCTTCAGCTATGCTTATATTAGTGAATTTAACTACCTATCACTAAATAAGAAACAACACTGGCATTTTCTCCGTTACAAATACATACCTAAGCAACAACTACCCTTTCCTTCTCAACATGATGTTGAATATATACTCAGTCTTGGACATAACCTCTGACCAGCCAAAGATGACCCCCTACACTTACACACCTTCCCTCACCACAGACACTTAGAAGAAGCTGCTCCACTACATGTACTAGCAGCATACCCTAAAATACATCTGCAGGGCATAAGAACAGTCATAAAAAAGGGATGACGCTATTTTGCAGGCCTCTTGTGTGTCATCTCCTATAAAGAACCAAATTACACTGCTTTGTGCTTAAGTACCAAATCAAGTCACAACTTGGTGTCTGAAGTTGCTCACACTTCCCATTTGTCTGCTCTAATTAGCAGTGTGGTCTGAAGACAAGTTAAATTGAGAACAGTTCCCTGACTGTAAGACCAAGTTTCAGTTATCTTCCCTAAAACATCAGTCTTAATGTAACAGAGGTTTATTTTTAACCCTTTCCTTTATTAATAAATTGAACCCAACTACTTAAATACTGTGCACACTCATTTTCTGCAGGAATTTCCCAGACAGTGAGAAGTCTCAGGGATTTTCTGTTCACTTAAACTACAAATTCAAAGGTCTTTTCAACACCAGCTCTACAACAAAGCATTTTTTGACAAGTTAAAGCCCCTTTCTTCTCAATGTTTTTTGCTAGGCAGTTTTCTCTCCAAAATCAAGTTTTTTCCATTTTAAAAGGCCAAGCACGTGCTCCACAGATGGCTGAGGAAGTGACTTTTAATCTTAATGGAAGAAGGACTCAGCTTCCCCAGATCAGTCTGAAGACCATCTCCCCATTTGGATCACTGTCAGAGATGAGCAAAAGAAATATAAAAGGAGAGAAAGTAGTAGGATGAAGCTGGATAAGTAGTTTCAGTATCCAAGTTAAAACAAAGGCAAGGAGTAAGGATTATTCATATTTCAGAGCCACTATAAAGAAAACAGCAAAAATCATGTGCCTGCATGTCTTGTGTTACGAGTTTGGAACAAGAAAAAGATAAACAAGTGATCTATTTTTCTTTAAAAATAGTATCTATGAGAAAGCTTATGAATGACAGTCACATCAACAGGAAGAAACGGAGAAGGCGTTAATAAGTTTCCAAACAAGCCAGGAAAACAATCGATTTTTTTTATTAAGTTTCAACAAATAATGACTAAATTAAAAATCCTATCAATGTGAAAGAAGTCGTCAGCCCTGCATTTCATTATGAAGAACTACCATCAAAAAAAACTACAAAATGCTGTTGCTCCCAATCATCTTAGAAAAATTAGAAAAAAAGCCAAAACAATAAAACAGTACAGCCTAGAAATTTTCACCAGATAAACTCTTCTGCAGAACTTCAAATACACCCAGCATGTTATTGAAAGACTCTGAGAACAAAGTTCACTTCCTTTGTATGTGAAGAATCAAGTTACAATTTTTTCATCTTACATCCAATCGAAATTTTCAGTACCATAGTCATCCAATTCCTAGATCATTTATTGTGCAGTTTTCACAGCTTGTTTCCTGAGAAAGTCTAATTGTATCCTCAGAATACAAAAAAGGGTTTCCAGCACGGACTAAGAACAGGATTACTCACATCAGATGTGTAAGACACAGTCTTTACCTTTTGATAGTCAAGGACTGATTTAAATATATGTTCAAAGTTTCTGTGTTCACATTATATGGCACTGAGTCTTTTCCTTAAAATTCACTTGCCCTCTTTCCTCATCTCCCCTTTTTGTTGAGAAGTGCTTAACACCCTGATGTGCAGGCTGATTGCTCAACGACAACACCCAGAAAAGCTGAAATGAGATAGCAAAACAAATCTTTCCATTTCCTTCCATTCGATTATTTTCTGCAAGAAACTGATAGCCTGGTGAGAAGTGACAAGAGACTCTCAGACAGACCTTAAATTGAGGCCTGACACACAGCCAAGGTGACACTACCTACCAGAAAAAAAATATAAAAAAAAATAAAATTAAGGCCTTATTCATCTCCATCATTTCTGGATACAGAGTTGCACCTAACAAACACAAATGTATGTTTCCATACAACTCTGTCTTATTCCTTCAGTTTGTTATTTGTTTTTTAAATAAAGAGATTGTCAATGTTCATCATCATCTGCCTCTCTCAAGGGCCAGTCTTTCAGATCTCTGCAAATCTCAAGCTTTTCATATGTAGTTTATCACCTAGACATGACAGAATGAAAGACAGAAACTAACAAGTAGAACTATGAACACAAAAAAGAAAAGACAATGAAAAGGATCTGAGTTGTTTGGGTTATTTTGTTGTGGTGGTGGGTTTTGTTGTTGCTGTTTTTAATAGGTTTTGTTTGAAAAACTTTGCAGATCTGAAATGCTTCTGTTTCCTAGAACGTGGTCAGCCACTGGCTTTTTTGGCCCAGCTAACCGAAGGGGTCAAACCATTTTCTGACCAAACTGCCTCACCCAAAGCAAACTGCTTACAATACACTTGGCTTCTGCTGTTAGTCCTGTGTTTGTTGTTCCAGGAAAGCTCTTGCTAAGGAACTGCTGCTTTGCATTATGGAAAAAAAAAAAAAAAAAAAGATACCAGCAAAACTATATTTTTGTTACCACTGAGTCTTGTGACACAGTTAGCCCTTCCATTGTTCAGTAATACTAACTGATGAATAAAGAATAAGACCTTCTGCTTGCCACAGGCTCAATTTGTATTTTCAGACTCAATTTGAGGAAGGAAGGAAAAGTATAGACCAGATTCTAACCATTTCCATCTAATGCCAACGCTGGTCACAGTTGCATGGTGTTCAGCATTACCTTATACTTATGTTCTCTCAAACAGCAAATATCCAAGTTGTCCATCTGCCTCTTTTTGAGGCTTATCATACTGGCACCGCTCAGCTGACAAATATATATATATTTATATATATAATAATAATATAATATATATATATTCCAGTCAGAATTTTGCTTCCAGCAATTGTATTAATTTAGATAAGGACAGACTTCCAAAAGTAAGTTCAATAAATTTATATTCTGGCACAAACATTTCAGCACACCAGAAAGAATCCAGCATACATTATCTATTCTTTAATGTTTAATATATTTAATATTTAATTTACTTTAATGTATAACCCCTGATTTTGCCAAACAAATGCCTTCTTTACTTAAGTCTTTACTGCTAAGGGTGGCCTTGGCAATTCCAGATCCTGAAGGTAAGAGACAGTCTGGAGAACAGAAGAATTCCCCTTGATTGAGGAGTATCCAGTTAGAGATCTAAGCAAATCCGATACACACCGATCCATGGTCTCAGCTGAGGAAGCTGTCAGAAGTGACTGCGAAACCACTTCCTAACACTTTTGAAGGACCACGGAGAATGGGAGTGGTGCCTGAAGACCGTAGGATATCCAACGTCACTCCCATGTTCCAAAACAGCAAGAACAACTCAGGAGTCATAGAATCACCAAGGCCGAAAAAGATTTGCAAGATCATCTAGTCCAATTATTTACTTGCCACCTACATTTCCTCACCGTGTCCCCCAGTGCAACCCATAAAAGTTTCCTGCACACCTCCTGGGGTGGTGACTCAGCTACCTCCCAGGGCAGCCAATTCCAGCATCTAACCACCCTCTTGGAGAAGTTTTCCCAATATTCAACCAGACCCCTCAACAGATTTACTGCCCTTCTCTGGACACAATCCAGGGCCTCAGTGTCTTTCTAGTAGTGAGAAGGTCAAAACTGAACACAGGTATGGTTATTTTTCCCCATGTAAACCTCCTGCTACATTCTCGTAAACTTACTACACTTTGTATAATGAAGTTTAAAAACATTCAGTACTGAATATATTTTGAGTAGTGTACATGTAGTATATGCGTATTGGTATGTCAGTAAATGTATTTCAAATATATAAAGTACTACCAGCACCTTCAGCAATCAATACCAGAAGCTAACCCTTCACACTCAGTTACCTGAACTTTCCTGGAAGAGATATCTTCCATTAAGTCCAATTATTTTCTAGATATAGAAAGCCATGAAATAATAAGCATGGGAATTTTTTCTTTGAGCTACTATTTTAATCACAAGGCCTAAATCAATTTTATGAATATTTTAAAGAAAATGGCCATCTGATTTGGGAGAAGTTTTTATCAATAGAAGAACCATGCTTTATACTCTACCACTAGAATAATATTCAAATACTTCAGTAATAAAAAAAATATATTTCTATCATAGCTGTCCACAAACCACCTCCAGGCAGTTGAATGCAAGTAGGAAAAGAGACACGTCGCAGAGTTTTCCCACTAAGTAAACCTGGCAATAACATCTTACTCTTCTATTTAAGTCAGAGTATTTTGGGAGAGGGAACAAAAAACAGGATAGTTAAAGGGTTTTTCAATGGTAGAAACGATCTAAGAAAACATATTACATTAAAAAAAATCATTACATTATCTTAGTATTACGTCAAAAATCAAGCCAGTTCAAATCACTAATCAATGCTGTTTCACATTCAATAAAGATTCAAAAATAAAGGGAGGGGGATGGGGAAATGGGATTTTAGTTTGCAAATACTTAACAAGTATACGCAAAATAGAGGGGAAAAAAATCTGCTTAACAAAGTCATAACATAAAAAAAGGATCATCTTCTTAAAAAAAAGAGATGAGGTTTCCCTCATGACACTTGTTAAATCTCATTAAGATGAATGAGTTTGCACTAGTTGATCTTGTTCCCTCAGAACTTTGCTCTAAGAGAGGTTAATTTTGTTATGTCAACAGTAGATACTGTTCATAAAACAGGTACATAAACCCTAAGTAACCATAAGTAACTACCAGATGAACCAAATCAGGGAAATCTTCATTTTAGTGTTATCATTCATCAGGTTGGCTTTATTTTTCATTTGTTTTTGGTTTTATTTTTCAAGAAGTCTCTTCTTCAGCATTTCAGATTACAAAAGTTTTGTGAAAGTTTCTCTCTGACAAATTGGAACACCACAGGAGAACCACCATGGCAATGCCTGTAGGTAGCTACAGCGGCTTTTGTCTTTTTCATTAAGGGAGTTAATACAGAGCTGTGTCAGTGTCACATACAAATCTAGGAATTGTACCTGCCCTTAGACAATTAATTCTGTTCACTTAGCTCAGAAGAAAAAATGACAGCCCTGAAACTTCAGTCTCCCTGTCCATTCATTCATGAGTTCATTCATCATTTTTCCACCTGGACACCTGGCTGTTGACAAACACACAAAGCATACCTTCCCTCCATAGGATGAAATGGGAAGTAGTAGCAAGCCCAACATGTATTATACGAGTTTTTATAAAAATAGTCTTCAAAATCCCTCAAATTATTTAAGTGAATTCTTTAAGACAGCAAATATTTGAAAAAGCATTTAAAATTCAAGAACCGAAAGATCAGCATGGGCTAACATCTGTATACTGAACATGTTTTGAGCAGCCAACATATTTTTTAACCTACTGTTTAGTTTATGTTCATCAGTTCTAAAGCCAGGATTCTCAATCTGCCTGAGAACTTGATAAGCCATTTCAGTTCTAAACTAAACATATTTCATTTTTAAAGAGATCACTAGATTGGTTTCCAACAATACCCTACAATGAAAATACACTTTTTGCAACAAATTGTCAGAAAACATCTGCATCTGACCCTATCCACATCACTATAGATGTATGATAAGCCAGTTGACCATTCCAACCAAGAAATTTTCAGACATGCCAATTGAAAAGCTTTCTCCACTTCTAAAGTGCTTCAGTAGAACACCTCTGTATTCTGTACTTGCTTGTTAGGTCAGTCCTGTTGTCACCAGAACTCTCCACAACTCTGATCTGACATCACATGTTTCTGTCTTTCAAACACCAGTGGTTTGGGAGCAACCAAAAACAGAAAGCAGTGGACTATTTCTGTTAAAATGCTTCACAAGATAATAACCAGCTTTACTAGTGAGAAAGCATTCCCAACGCTTGTGTTTGCACTCTGCAACAGAAAGTCAAGGTTGTGGGGGTTTTTGCATTGCTAGTTAGGCAACTCAACTTTGAATCATACATAAGGTCACAGACAAATAATGGAAAGCTACATCTTTTTGTGGGGAAGAAAAAATCATATAACCATGAAATAATGCACTTTGAAGGCAGATGTATAGGAAAGGCTTTTGAACCAGCAGGTACAAAAGCATATATGGCAATTAGCTACTGCTCCACATTTCGCTAATAACATTTAGTTTTTGCCAAGCAACTGTCAAGAGTCTTCAACTTTGCATGAAGCAATGGTGTCTGCAGTACTCTAACCCATTCAAATCCTACCACTGCCAGCAATGTAAAAGACACCAAAAAAAAAAAAAAAAAAAAAAAAAACACACCTCCAGGATTCCTAACACTGTTTCTTCTTTGATTCAGTATTATTGAAGAGATATTAGATGTGTCTGGTATGGTATAACAAGTCCTGGAAGCAGTACTGGAAGTCCTACACTAATGTGTTGCAGATTCAGGACCAACAGATTCGTTTTACTTTCTTGGGTCTAAGAGATGATAACCTGCAGCATAAGCAAGCAAGCAATACAGTACAAGAAATCTGTCAAGTATATAGACTTCACAGCAACGAAAAGCCTCTCAGTTTCAGATATCTACAAAACACGCGCTGCCAGTATAAGTTAAGTAATCGGCAATAAAAACATTCACTATCAGAAATAAAAAGTTTATATTGCTTTTAAGAAGTCAGGACTGTTTCCAAAGTATGAATTGATGTAGGAAAGATGAAAAATTAATTCAGCTTTAGTATGGATCAATTCTGCTACAGAAAGTGTTAAAGTTGCAGTTTTATTATATTACTATATACCTGTACTGAGATAAAGCTTCAGTCAGTGCTGGCCTCCTGTGTTTCTGTTTAGAAATTAACATTTAGAGAATAACTATAACATGAAACAATCATAGAACAGAATTACAGAATATTATGAGTTGAAAGAGACATACAAGCAATGAGAAGATCCAATTCTTGGCTCCATACAGTACCACCCAAAATTTAAGCCATATATCTGAGAGCTGTGTTCAAATGCTTCATGAACACCATACTCAGTGCTATGACCACTGCTCTGGGAAGCCTGTTCCAGGATCTGACCACCCTTTCATTGAAGAGCTTTTAAATGTTTCCCATCACAGCTTCATGCCATTACTCACAGTCCTAACAGTTTTCATTCAATTAAACTTACTAGAGGCAGACCAAATCAAAAGTGAGTCATATTTTAATTACAACCCATCTTCAGGAGGGAGATTATTATTATTATTTTTTAAACACAGTCAGATGATGCGCTTTGTTTTAAACATGGCATCCTACCTCATATGACTTTAAGTCAGAAGAGGGAGTCTTGTGTTCCTTTCCAGCTCTCAGCCCTCACTCCCACCTCTCCCATTAGCACTGGATGCCTGTAGCTCTATAGCCAGTCACTTCAGCCCACGAACCCAACAGAAAATGACTTCTCCAGAGCTCAGAATCAGTTGGAAAGACTTAAAGTTCTTTCCTGTTGAATGAAGGTCCAGCTCACACTGCTGTCACATGAAAAACAGCAGCAGTTCACATACAGAAGAGCACAACCATCTTTGAGAAGGAGGAATAGAACCAAAAAAATTTAATAGGAGGTATTGAGCTGCTCTGGAAGAACATATCTTCAGCCTTACCTAAAGCACAGTAAGATTAGTCATATGGGAATTCAGCCTGGTAGGTAAGCCCACAACCTGCATTTTTCACCAGGTATTTTGTTTTATAGATGTTTAAAAGGAATTATGTTCCTTTTCGCTATAAAATTTTTACAGAAAATAACGGCATAGCTGTAGCACATTAGAAAGGATGGTATCAACAAGAACTCTTGTAGTGACCCATTACTATTTAAAGCATCTTAGGCACTCAAAGCTCAGAATAAGAACAGATAAACTCCATATTTTTCTCTGAGAACTACACTGCATTGGCAACAATAACTAGCAATGAAAAACAAAACTCTTCAGGTTCCCTCAATTATTGTATTAAGACTAAAATAACCAGATATGTCATATTATTTATGTTTTAGGAGCTGACAACAGAGATGTAACTAAACAGAGTATTCACAAAGGCACTTCACTTACCGCGTGCTGTGCACAGCTCCTTGGCACCCTTTATGCAATGAAGAAAGAGGCAAACTACAACTGCTAACCGAAGCAGAAGTACTTCTTTTCTGGAGAACTTAATACAGTTCAGAGATTCGCGCCAACCAGAATAAATATTACTACCTTTTAATTGAAACCTCTTTCAGGACACAAACCAATTAAGAGCTCATAAAAACGCATTAGTAGGAATGTGCTGGAAGTAAAATGACTATAGCCATGCTATAGATGGAAAGCCTCCCTTCATATATTCCGGTCAAAATTAGTACACCACAAGTGTAAGAATTTCAAGACATATCCAAAGTCTCCAAATTTTCATTGTTCTACAGCTAAAAGAGTTAAAAATTAAGAACGTAAATAAGATGGGAAACAAAAACAGTTGTAAACTATGTGGCTCTCAAACAACCAAGAGCATTGTCACATTCCATATAAGTTACCTGGAGAAAAGTGAACTGCAAAATAACCCTATGAAGACACAATTTATGTATCAGCTTACAGTTTTAAATAGTAAGCTTTATAGTAAGTTTTCCAGTTGCTTGGATGTCCTTAGTTAGATGTCACCTGCTAGTGGATCCAATATGAAGGCCAAGTAGATGGTTTCCACTTCTGGAAATGAGTTTTGAAAAGGAATTGGGTAAAGCATTCAATACCAAAGTTCACAGCATCTAAATCCTCATCAGCAACTTCTGGATAATCCCAGGCCAGCAAGAACATAACTGTCTCACACAGGAGCCCAAGAACTGAAATTCAAGCGCTGCTTGAGAAAATGGAAAATATATACAAGACAGAACAGCTGCAGATATTATAGCAAGACAACTCAAGACAGAAGGGAATATTCAAGCAAGAAATGACAAACTGAGCAGAAGCAAAGTCTTGAGAACAAAACCAGACAAAAAAAAAAAAAACTTGAGAGCAAATAGCTTTAAATCAACAGATAAAAAATTAATGGATTCAAGACAACAGATTACTAAAGCAATCAATATTTAGTTTCTGAAAGATACAAAAGACAGGGATGCTTGAGATGTTAATAAAGAACAAAAGGCAGGAGTGCCAGCAAGCAGAAAGAATAGCATTAACATATGAGATATGAAAAAATCTCCTTCCTTCATAGAGGAAGAGTTAACAGTGTGAGATTCACATAGGTAGGCCAATATTAGAGTTACTAAACCTTGTGCATGTACTATGCAAGCAGCATACAGCTGTATTGACCTCATTGCTTTTTAAGATATCATTAATGTCTATCCAGGCACTGGTGCTTTTGAGAACCAGAAACAGCAGGGACAAAAAAAAAAAAATAAAATCAGACATGCCTAATTTATAAAAATAGTTTGGTCATTACCAATAGTACAGGACCTATATAATGTACCTATAGTACAGGAAGAGCATCAAAGTGGAATTTTGCATTAATTATGCACCCTCCTATTGTTTTTATGGACCTTAAATTCCCACCCGTAGGTTGGAACACTTTTTACTCTCATCACGATGAATGTCCTCAGCTTTATTTACAGAGCAGAGGCTACTGCCAACTAGGTACCAACTATCTCAACAATCCTCACTTTGAGCAACACTAATGCCTTGATGCCACTGTAATTGCAGAGTTCTATATCAGTTAGCAACTGGGTTTGTTACTTTCACAAACGAGATGCAGTTCCATGTCTTTATAGATACATATTCAGACATGGCAGTGGCTTTAGGGTCAGTTAGGAGAGCCTGACACTTATTCACATATCTTTAAATGCTTTAAATGAAGGAAAGAAGGTCTCCCAACACTTGACATGACCATAAGCCAAGGAACAGTATCCCAGAGAATACTTTTTTACATCACTCCTCTAAACAAGGTACTAGTAATTCCTCCAATGCTCCTGTGGCAAACCCATTAAGGCTGCTGCATTGTAGAAAGATACTGCTTCCTGGGTAGAGAACATGGTTCTAAAAGCAAATCACATAGAAGCTCACATATCCAAGAGTTGGACTGCTGAAGAACATCAAAACAATCAGCAAGTGAGTCAGGATTTTAGTTGCTCCAATAAATCTGGACTGCAATATAAGGGTGAATTATGTGTAGGCTGGTGGACCTATGACACCTCAGGTTATCGAGGGAGAGATGCAACATAAGGATGGGCTCAGAATCAAGGGATGGACTTGACCATGGACACGCTTTGCACAAGTTTTCTGTAAATGTGGAATATGCTGCAATTAAGTAAGACAAGAAGATAAAGCCCCCCTGGTATGGAGGACCTAGGTACACATAGTGAGTTATACAAAAGGATGGAGAAGTCCAACATGCACCTCAAGTGGATTTGATTTGAGCTGAAACTATTCAATTATTTGAATCACACATTTGCTAAATATCATAATTACTATGTTTATTATACATCATATCAATGACATTACAGTAATAACATTGATACAGTGGTACTGAGAATTAATCTTGATGGAAACAGTAGAGCACAGAAGTGATGAGACCAAAGCAAGCTTTGGCATTCAACAATCCAGCATCACACATCATCTCTCCTGTCTGGAAGGATCATTATGACAGAGGGAGCCCAAAGTCAAGGATTAAAATTATCTCTGCAGACACTTTAAAGGGATAGTCCAGAGAATAAGGGAATGATCTCTCTTCAGGTATCAAAGGACAGGAGGAGCAAATAACAACAGTGGAAATTTTAAGATCTAAGCGTGTTGGAGATGGCATAGAATAAGTGATGAATAAAGTCTCTCCCAACCCAAGCCATTCTGTGACTATCTTAGGCATCAGACAGCTAGTGATGGGTAACTTCATTGTGAATGATCTGTTTTGTTGACTCTTTTTGCTGTTACTAGGTTTGTTTGTTAGCTCTTTCTACTTCTTCCCCTCCCTCCCTATTTTTCCTACTTTTATTTCCTATTTAATTGTCTCATCTCTCAAGTTCTTCCATTTTCCTTACTAGTTTCATCCCCATCCCACTGCAGGTTAGTGAACAAACAGCTCTGGGGTGTCTAGCTGCCTGCCACTGAAACTGTAACACTAGGGTAATCCACAGAGTCACAGAATTGTAGGGGTTGGAAGTGATCTCTAGAGATCATTGAGCCCAGCCCTCCTGCAAAGCAGGCCCCCTGCAGCAAGCTGCACAGGTAGGTGTCCAGGCAGGTCTTGAATATGTGCAGAGGAGACTCCACAACCTCCCTGGGCAACCTGTTGCAGTGCTCCCTCACTCTCACTGTGAAGAAGTTCCTTCCCATATTGGTGCAGAACTTCCTGTGCTCCAGTTTGTGGCCATTTCCCCTTATCCTGCCCCCACAGACTGCTGAGAAGAGGTTGGCCATGTCTCTGACTCCCACAGTTAGGATACTTATAAATATTAATGAGAACCCCTAAGTAACTCAACATAGTTAACAGAAAATGAACACAAATACAAGTAAGTTGTTGTCACCAGATGCATGTCAATATATTTTAAAGCAACAGAACACTCAAAAACTCATTACTCAGGGGGACCCAGTGCCTTTTTTTTTTTCCTCAAGTATAATAGCCAACATGTTTCCAGGATGTCTTCCCCAAGCAACTGAGAAATAATTCTACTATACTTTCCAGTCTTCACTTAGCTGCTGAGACTTGAATCACGCTTGGGCATGAATTTAGTGTAAGATTTTCAGAAGACAAGGGGATCATACATATACTTACAATATGACTTCTTTCTAGTTTCCAGACTTTGTCACCTAGAAAACTTACTCCAGCTACAGCATAAGTTTCCATGAATTTACTCATCTCACTACTCAGCAATTAAGTCCTTTTAATTCTGCATGTTTGATTACATGCTTTTGTACTACGAGAACAAACAGTTTCATAGAGCAAGTACAGTATTATGTATTCTTAAAGTAGACAGGGTCCTCATTAACTTTACTTCAATAAAAAGTTTCCTGAACTATTTCCTTCTTGTTCCTTTGAGAAAACAGAAAAGCAATTTTCATTTACAACTTAGTTCCTGTTTTCAAAATACCCATTCAACTTTTTTTTTTTTTTTTTTTTTTTTTAAATGTTAGAGATAAATGGCACCAAATTGTCAAATAACAGCTATTTTCTGTGCTACCTATACAAATAGGTCTGATTTCTGGCAAGCCATAAAACAATTATGGCTGAATTCCTTTAGCCCTTTGATATCCCAGCTTAACTACAGAACTTCAAAGCCAACTTGGAGAAATGCTAAAAACTAACTTCAAAAAGACAGAGGGCAGATGAAACATCAATTCCTGGACATTCTAACAGGAACACATAAAAATCTTACCGTTGGGATAATCATATTTGAAAGGAAAGTTGTTCAAATATTCTTCTGGCCCAGTAAGGAAATCCATACACCACATTATTCTCATGAGCCTTGCATCATCCCCATCAGTTAAAAACTACCAGTTGGGTTTGAAAAGAAAAGTTCTCTGCCTCATTAAAGTACAATTTAATAAGACCTGAACTGTAATCCATCTGCTTGAGTATATAAGTACTAGCCAGAGTTCATTATTCCTTTAATCCAAATAAGAAAACTATTCTAAGTTTGTTACCTCACATCAATACACTAAGCTGACTTAACTGTTACAGGGAATGAGTAACATACAGCAACTGCTTAAGTCAACACTGCTTCACGGAAAGCAGAGACAGGGATAACTGGGGAAAGCTGACGGAAAGCATACCAGATGTGTTTTTGATTCTCTAATATTTATTTGCAAGTTTGGAAGCCCATTTTTAAGTTTCAGCATTCTTCTCACCTTCTCTGGCATGAAAGGCAATGAAGGGAATGGGGAACAATCATAAACAGTAAAGGGAAACAGTGAAACTACCTAACAGTGCAGTAGAAGATATTATTTCCAACCACCAACATTACCAGTGATAAATTAGAAATACAGATAGTCCACTGTAACATGTAGCTACTGATATGCACAGGCTAAAAACTAAACTAAAAACTTTTACCTGATGTATGTAGACCATACAAACTGCTAGGCGAGAATGTTCCTGCACACCTGTCCCATCTTTTCTTCAACACTGAGTAAATTCATAGGCAAAACATAGAGTGCTACATAGAGTTAATACCATCCTAACAAAATACATAATTTTGGTTTTAATCCTTCCTTTTAAGAACAACAAAAACCTGACTGTCTCTAGCACAGGAAAGAGTTGTTTCATAAAGTCCCCATGGAAAACAAAACAAAAGGAATAAACTGTAATCCATGCCTTTTCCCGATTCCCCTCTCCATTCTTTCAAGGCACTTTTGAAGAAACAACCTCTCATGATCATGCAGAGTTTTGCCTAATTTTTTTTATGAAGTCCGCTATTTTCAACTTTGGCAGGAAAAAGAGTTGTCTTTGAACCACAGTTATGTGATTAAAAGCTTGTGTGTTTTTTACTTATTTTATCACTAATTCACTGTTAAGCTGATGAGACACCACATTGCCTCTGTGAAAATATTTTATTAGAGAAATAGTTTAGAGACCAGTTACTTAAGATTAATGGAAAGTGTAACAGGCTGCACGAAACATTTGAAAGAAGATAACCCTGTCTGGAAAGCTGGAAGAGGAAGGTAAACTAAGCCATACCTTCAGTGCCTTACTGTATGCCAGTCTTCATTTGCTTCACTGTTTTTCCATACAGTGACATAGATGCCAGTTTTCCTTTTACTGAGTAGTATTATTTTCAAATAAGTAATGTGACAGAAATTTGCGGCAGAGTTTAGATTACACGACTGATGCCTGAAGGCAAACATGCTGATCTAATCACTGCATTGAATTCCAAAACACTTACAGTTCAAGCAAAAAAAAAATAAGCTGTTAAGCTTCTAACACTACAATACATATGAACACATTTATGGACTATATGGTAACTATATACCTAAACATTAACATTTACATATTGAATGCATAATTTGAAGGACATACAAAAAGCAGTGATCAAGACTTTGATCAAGAAGTTGTTGTTAACTAGACTTCAGTCAGAACACTAGGAAAGAAACTAAAACCAAAATGTAAAATTTTCAGTAGTCTAGATACAAAGTGACAACTTCCCAGATTCAAACCATTCATAAACACACAAAAGAGAAACCAAAAGCTTTTAAACATTTCACCTGAAGTTGACAGACAATTTGGACTGTATAATCAAAATATCAATCAAGTCCAACAAGTACTTTGTTAGTACTCCAGTTTCAGCAAAACTTGCAGCTCAGCCATTAATATAGAAATATCCATGAAAACCAGTACTAGTAGAGGAGTATAACTAAGCAATTTTTTGTTACAGAACTTGCTGTCTGCAGCCATTGTTTAACTTTGCTTTTATAATACCAAAAATTCAATTAAGTAACCTAAAGCAGTTCTGCTCCAGGGAAACCAGACTATTTTTATTTCATTTCCAGGCAGTGGAAAGGATAACGAAAACATCACACAGCTTATTTGACAATCTTTCTTTCTGTCAAATTTAAAATCTTTACTCTTGTGTACCTTCAATGGAGACATTTAGCTTGTTTAGAAATAATTTTGCAAGTAAAAATTAAAATTTCCCATTCCATACCCTAAAACGTGCTCAACATTTAACAGAAAAGCCTGAAATATATTCCAAAATAATTGATGACTACCACTTTAAGAACAGACTTCGAATAAATGCAGCATCTCACAAATACTTTCAGGTTTCTTAAAGTAGAGGCATTTAAACACAGTAGGTGTAACAACTTGAACTGCTGGACAGCTACGGAGTCAACTCAAAAATGTGGTCAATATTTGTCAGAAGTGTGTGGATGTTGGTATCTGTGGTGGGTTTCTGAAATTCATCATCCCATTAAAATTGTTTGGTCACTGCTTGTCTGAGCAACAAAACTGCAGTAATCAGATTCACGTAGAATATCATTACACAAAGCTCCCTGCAGAAGCATCAAGACTACAGGTCACTGCAGCTTCCCTGGAGTTATTTCTGACCTCCTGGGGTGTCCGGAAGTAAAACCTACTTCCCTGCTAGGGCAAATGAGATCCAATGCAGTACTGTATTAATGATGGATAGGGCAACTCTCCTTCCACCCACTACGGGTGGAAGTACGGGTGTGTGCTACGACAGCTCAGCAATGCTTGCAGAAGCAAACTCATCAGCTATACTGTTGCCAGGCTATTTTATTCGATTTATATTCAAGGGTTGGTCTCAGTGTATTTACACGACTGCCAAAGGCCCACAGAGAACTTGCAGAGAATCACTTCACAGTAAATGCAAATACCTTGCAGCATTTGTTACAGTGAGCTACAGGTAGTTTCCTACATTAAGATGACATGCATTTATTGGAGCGGTATGGGGAAGATTTGCTGTAAAGAATACTAAAAGCCAGTCACCTGGTAAGAAAGGATGCTAGTTCAGTAAATAGAAATGTTGGCTGTAACAGTGCTGCCTTCTCATACTTACGAATAAGAGACAGACAAGGCTAATCCCACATGACACAGAACTCATTTAGATGTTCCAGTTATCCTCTTTATTAAGCAAGGAAGTGCACTGGTTCTCACAGCAAGACCAACTTCAAAAGAAAGAAATCTTGGACTGAGAAATCAAACTCCCTAAAGTATCTTTATTCTTCAGTCAGTAAAGACACCTAACCTATTGTTGCCTCTGTTAGCCCAGCTCAAACAAGCTATCGAGCAGACTGCAAGTTACAGGTAAAATCCTTTTTTGCTGAGGAGACATCACAGCAGTGTTTTGCAGAATGGGATAATATCCAGCTCAACAGAGAGGAGGAAAAATTTTCAGGAGTTGTACTTTTGTTCTGGCACATTTGCTAGGTTCAAGCGCAATTCACAGAAACCACAAACCTTAAAAAGACATTCTACAGCAATGATAACAGCCAGGCAACAAATTAGTAGTTGACTGTCAGAAGGATTTAGAATTCTAGCGGCACATGAATTGTATCACAGATGAGAACAGATTACTACAGCTAAGGCAGGCAAAGCTGTAACAGAAGCAGCATCAAAACATATAAATAATCTTCATGTACTACAGAATTCATGAGATTTTCTGCCACTAAGGTAGCACATAGATTTCCTTCTAGACTGGATTTTTAAATGAAAAGTAAAAGTTTTGTTTTGCTTTACAAAAAAAAAAAAATTCAAATGCTGTACATGCTTGTTACTTCCAGATATTACTACTATCATTAGATTATGTCTTTATTTCTCGATATCACTTATTTGTGAGATGACTGAAATGTATCTGGTTTGAGTTTTTATGCTGCTGCTTTGATACAAGAGAAGGAATAATTACTGATACTACCACAACTCTGCTCCCATCCTCTGGTCAGCCTCTCAACTAAGGCAATGACTGGCACCAATACTGTCAGTGTTTAGTTTTCAAGCATGTGAAAGTTCTCCCTCAAAATCCAGGTGTGAATCCAGCACAAATTTATCTGCTGGCAGCAGAATTCCAATCCTTTTTTGTTTCTCCCAGCACCATGCAGTCAGCCTTGAGTGAGCTCAGAGGCAAGAACAAGCGAAACAACAATCCCAAGCACCAAGACTACAGCAAGTGAGCATACACTGTGCACATATCCTAAACGTCAGTAGTACCTCAAATGCCTGTGTGGCCTTCTGATAACAAAAGACATCAGCTGGGTGTTGGCTGAAAACAGCTAGATGCTGGATTTTGCTAAAAACAACAAAACCACGCATACTGTTACCTGCTTATTTCCCCAAGTTCACACTCCAAAAAACTGCAGTGATGGCTTAAAATTATGAGTATGCTGTTCTCTTTAAAGGTGCTTTTCAGTAAAGCATGATGTCAGTGCTGTGACCACTCTGGAACAGCCATGCTATAAACGGATTTTTTTGAGTACTTCAGTAAAACACTCACCTGAAGTAAGACTATGCGCAAAGACTGTTGTTAAGTTTTGGTCCAGTACTGAATACCAAGATTTACCTATTCAAGAGGATAACACTTACTAAGCAAAATTCCCCAGTAAGACTTTGTCCTCTTTCAACAGAAAGCTCCTCTGAGTTACCACTAACATTTTCAGATCTGCCCCACTTCCCACACGCGATGGAAAGCTCCAAAATTCAAAGCCTCCAGCACACATTATGGAAGTAGTTCTGTCTCAACTGAATCTCAACTTTACTCTTTTCTGGATTATTTGTCCTTTAAAGTTAGCAAGTGAAAGGTAAAATAACACCTCCCACTAAACATACACAGAAGTAATACTCAATTTCCCTCACAAGTCTACCAACACAAGCAGCTATCTAAAAGCCCTTGTTTCAAGAGATATTCTGTGTTCATAATATTTCTGTTCAGTCACTGGGGTGCAGCAGCAGCAGGCCACACTGCCACAGCAAGCATGGTCCAGCAACAACAGCAAGGCACACACCAAAGCTCCCCTGAGCAGACCCTTCTGCACCAGTGCTTCGCACAGGGGCAGCAGCACAAGCTGGCTGATGAAATAAACTTACCAATGACTGAGCCTGCTAGCAGCAGACTTATCTGCTAATGTGGCTTAAAAAAACAACACGGTACAATTAAAAAGATGGCACACCAGAAATAAGCAAAGGTGGTGTTGCTGTTATTTTTGTTTGTTTTTTTTTAAAAGAAGTTTTAACCAGCAATGTTATGTTTTTTTGAACCGAGTAATAAATTGCATTAGTATTAAGTATTAATATTTTAGCTGTATCTTTTAACTGCAGGCAGTAAAAGACACTTAGAATTAATTTCCCACGCAGAAAGTACAAATATTTCAAATACCACTCTGTTCTTCCTCCCTTTCATGAACAAGAAACCACAATGAAAAGCCACGAGAAAAAACAAACAAACAAAAAAGAAAAACAAATAACATTTTCAATGAGAAGCCAAGTGTTTCCTCATCCTGCTGTAGAACATAATTTTCATGCAAACGTACACAAGTGCTAGAATTTGATTGTTACTTTGTTCTCACACGTTCATCAATCACTGCTGGGAAGTGAAGAAGTAGAACAATCCCTTACAAACTAAACCTAGCTGTTTTAAACATGCTGATGTCCAGCATAAGAATTTAACAAAAATGCAGCAGCCTACAGACTGGATTAAGCCTTTATAAATTAATCTGCACTTTCCTTGTCTGTTTGGAGCATTATCAGCTATGTAAAGTTTTTAGTCTTTTCCACAGATCCCAACACAACAAAGAACAGAATAACTCTCCAGCACTTCATTCCAAAGCCTAAATCAAAGACAAAACAACCTCAAATCCCTAATCACAGTGTATATCATTGTTTAAAAGAACACTCCCTATACCCTTAACAGTACCATGAAGAGTAACTGACCAAATTAAACATCTTACAAAGCACTAGGTGGAAAAAATCTCAACTGTATCTGAAGCTCATTTTATCTATCCTGTTATAATAAATAGATGGATATTAAAAATAAACAAACAAAATCTTGCTCTACTTTAACTTTCCCAAGGATATAAACTGCACAGCAGTAGACAGACCAACAACAACAAATAGCAAATCCAGTTGTTTTCATTTTCTGGAGTAAAAGCTAATAACTTTAACTGTCTACTGATTTAACAATGTTGAGATCTTCCCATTTCTCTTATGAAGATGCAGCAGATCTCACCTTACACAGAACATCTTTAGGATTGTTCTGTGTTGTGATTCACGATTGTCCTGAAACTACAATTCATTTGCTTCCTTTTAACACCTTTGAGTCTTAGTTACAGAGTATCAACATTCTACCTTTAGAAGAGACCTAGCCGCAACTTCCTAAACTAAAAACACTGTATTAGCCATGAAATGCTATTTAAAATTGACACAAGACAAATTCCATAGGCCTTCACTAGTAACCTAGGCTCATTTCTTAAGGATTATGAAATCAATCAGAACAGATACAGGTCAGCACCCCTGCAAAGACATGCTCTATAGGAATAAAAAAAAAAAAAAAAAAAAAAATCTAGCACAAACTTGACATTCTATCCAGAAAAGTTAAAATGAAAGCTACAGAACACTTGATTCAACCACAAGTCAAAAGTGTGCAAATTCAAGTTAAAAAGCATAACTTAGTGATGCTTGAAATATTGCAGGTCTTGTTACTCATACGTACAGTTTCACTGATGTACTACAGACTGCACAGTCACTGATTTCTGTCTGTAAGGACAGACCATCACACTTCAGTCTTCCATTTAAACTTCAGTTGAACTAAACTCAATGCAAGTCACCCCACACAGCACATCACTTCTGATAAAATATATGTGGTTTTAAAGAAGAAAATGGATCACCAGATCTGTTTACTTAGAAAACATCTGTACACTGCTCAATCTAGGAATCAAGTCTATTACACTGTATACTTCCAACTAAAGCATCGACATGTTTAGAGACTTAACAGAGAAATAAAATTACTTCTTAGGACAAGGTTTTCCTAGACAAGTAGCATCTTACTGTCAGTCCAGCCAGTACTCAGCGATGGCACTCATGTAATGATGAAACTTGAGAGCATCAGTAAATTCAGCTGCTTCTCATTCACTTTGAGAAAGAACACTGTGAAATGCTCTTGTAACTTACACTGGACTGAATTACAAACTGCACTTGAAAACACCAATGTACTCTTAAAGCTCTTCAGCCTCTTATTAAAGCAGTAGCTACATTAAATCTCAAGAGTTTCCTGTTGAACAAACATGTCCACTAGACATCAGAAGTTCTCTCTAGCTGCAGCTGAAATCCACTGATAAGCTAGTCCTCAGCCAACAACGCTCTTGAAGTTAAAACAGCAATGCCTGCCATGACATTGCATTATTAAACCTAGCACTGTATCAAAAGTGAACCTGTAAGACCGATAGAAAAAGAAATTCCCATCTAATCACATGTGGTGGGCTAGGCTCAGATAACACATGGGAGGAAAAAAGAAATCTCCAGGGAAAAAAGAAAATTGAAGAACTACAATTAACTTAAGTTCTTAGGTATTTAGGCACCCTCCTACTAAAATGTCTATCAGAAAACAAAAAACAACAACAAGTCAATAACAGAAACACAGATTTTCTAAAGAATGTTATGGCAGAATAATAAGCAGTTCCACTTCCATCACTCAAGATGGTTTTGTGGTATGACATGATGTAGTAACAATTGCTGCTCCCAGGACCACAAAGAAAAGCAACACATTCCACTTTCTAAGCTACAATCTTCCAGTGCCCAAACCTGCATTTTCACACTGTTCTTAGCTCAAAAGTATTAGTTCACCTCTTTTTCAGGTAGATTTTGTCAAGACTTATCACTACTTAATAGGAACTTAACCACTGAGAGCATACCAGTTCTAATGTAGTTTTTGACATGTACTTAAAAAAAAAAAAAAAAAAAAAAGAAAAACAAACACTGAAGGGTATAAAGAGAAGCTTTCCCTTACAGAAATGCTGCAAGATAAATAGCAAGTGAAATTGCTGTTGTAGAGCACCAACACTCAGATAAGAAAAGTAATGAAGTATTTCTAAATTTCTTAGCCACTGAGGAAATGAGAGATATTATCAGAGAAGAGCGCCAGCTTCTCTTTTCTGAACAGCTTACTTGCTGGACCAAAACTACCTATAATCCAGTGGCACATTTTGCTCCACAGACATGCTTTAGCCTTGGGTCAGAGCACAGGGAACCAGGAAAACAAGGAGAACGGCTATGTGCTCCTTTGTGCAAAGACAAACTGAAGCACTTGGTCACCATAAGGCAAACAACCGAAAACAAAGAAACCACTGCCAAGCTCAAGTTTTTAAGGTGAGACACAACAAAAGATGAACGAAACTCCTTCTAGGTCACTCCAGTTTATACACACATTGTTCCCTGCCAGTCACCATCACTTTCCTATCCTGCCTGCACACACACCGCCTTATCTGTGCTCCAGAGGCCCAATGCCATTCCTAGCTGTGCTCCCACCTTAAAAATGATGCAATTTCAGTATACTGGACCCAACTTGCATGCAGCAGCTACTAGTAGAGCAAACACACAAGCACAGCTTTGTTTGCAAACTGACCATCATCCTCCAGTATATCCAAAATCCTGGCTCAGGGAGAAGAGAAACAAAAACAACGCTGAAGCCGAACAGACATTCAAACAGCTATTCTCATGAACACGCAATGCAAGTGCACTGAAAAGCTGCTTCAGAAAATAATTCCTCTCCTCCCTTGATGTTTGGAACAACTGCCAATAATAAGAACTGAGCTGGCAGCAGAAACACATTATGAGCTAATAAAACCTATGATTGCCTATTCATTTATTATTCTTGAATTGATCCGAGGTTTTAACAAATAGATTTAATGAATTAGAACTGTTTCTAGCAAGCACACATGTTAGAGTGGCCATTCACAGCAATAATCCAGAGATACAAAGATTACTCACCAAGAAGTTCAGTTTTACAACTCATCAGTATTCTGACACTCATCATTCAGAGCATGGTTCAGGATTAGTTTGAGAACTTACCATGCATCTTCTACTGGTAGGCTAGCTTATAGAAAAGGATTAAAGTGTGTAACAACTTCCAAGATAGTGATGGAGAGGAAGTAGCTTGACTAGCACTACTAGCAAACGCATTACTCTTGGTGAGCATGCAACATTTCAGCTACAGTGTTGAAGGCCACCTGAGGTTGAATCCAACTAGCAGCCCTGACTTACAAAGCAAGAAATCTAGAATATTATCAACCAAATTTTAATTGTATTTGGAAGTTAAAAAAAAAAACACACAGAACATTTCCATTTACAGGGCACATATCAGCACCAGCCCATTAAACACAAGCATACTAGATGACTCAAACACAGCAGCACCGCACTCCTCATTTCCACTGTGATTTCAAGAACCTGAGATTTCTGGTGCTTGCCCCAGCACACACACTCTTGCAGCTTCAGGAGGCTAAGCAAAGCCTAGGAGCAAGCAGAGTGCTCACCATATGGTCTTACTGCAACTGCTCCCACCAAAGACAGCATATCCTGTGATCTGAGTCATGTGCAATCACAATATGACAAGTCCCCTCCCGAGCTATATAAGCTGGCATCTTTCCCAGCAGTTGCCACATCATGAAAAAGATGCACATAAATAAAACTCCAAACACTTTAAAACAATAGCTTAAATGACTGCATAACTAAATTCAGCAGCTGGAGGCATAAAGCATTCACAGAAGCAAACCATGCCATCTTTCACTTGCAGAAGTCCTCAAATACATTCCTGTTACCAAGATCCACATCACTCCTAACCTGGATTGCAAAGTCATGTCTCCTGAGGCCAGACAAGAATAAAAAAGAAAACACAGCATAGGTAATAAAAGCAGAGAGTGTCATAAGCCTCAGCTAGGCAGTCACAGAACTTCAAAGTATTAAACCTACATTCTATCACTGCTTCTAACACACCACCCCATCCACTGTGCACAAACAATGCTAGTTTGCCTATCAAGCTACTCAAACCCATTCTCAGTTTTTCTTCCAAGCTATTCAGATCAATCTAAAGCCATGCTTTTCTACACAAGAAACAGCGGGAAACAGGAAGGAAAGGAAGACTTCACTGTGCAATCTGGGCAATTTATTTCACCACACGTGTAGCAATACTGCATATATGCCGTTAAAAACTATTTGTACAATACCTTTCTGCTTTCACATAGGCTGAAAAAAATGGACTCTGCTTTACAATGACAAAAATAGAAACAATAGCATATATTCTAGAAGAGAATATCAACATCAAAGTGTTGCATTTCTTACAGTTCATTTGGTTAAAGTGAACCAAATATCCTCGAGGAATTGAAAAAAAAACAAAACGGGTGCAAAAAATATGAAAGTCCCAGTTTTAACTGAGAAATGTTAAATGAGAATATGTGTTTTAACCTTGCCTCAAAAATCTTCTCCATTTCAATACAGAGAAACGTCCCGTCCTCCACTTCCCGAACACCCGATTTCCCCCAGGTACTCCGGACAGAACAGACTCCTTTCGATGTCATTCTACGGAGCGGCAGCCCTATGTGACAATAATGACTACCGATCCGACAAAAGACAACTACAAACCATCGCGCCTACACGAGTGCATAAACCTTCTCACAAACAAAGCACCTTCTTTTGTTCACACCGTTACCTCCGCTAACGGCCACAGCGCTCAGGACACGACGGGATCGGATCTGAAGACAAAAGGCCGCCGCAACCTCCCGCACGGGCCCGGGCGCTGCACACGCTCACCGCTCCGCAAGTTCTCATCAACGCCGGACGCGGCGGGGTCGGACCGGCGGCGCGGGAAGGGCGAAGGGCCGGAGCGGCGCAGCCACGAACCCGACCCGCCCCGGTGCAGGAGGGTCCGGAGCGTCCCCGCCTGCGGGAGCAACGCGCGGGCCGGGTCCCGGAGGCGCTCGTGCCGCGCGGCCGCAGGTGCCCGGGGCGCGGACCCACGGGCGGCTGCGGCGGCTCGGGGGAGGCGGCTGGATCCCTCGAGTCCGCGCAGGGCGACGAGCGGCCCGCGGCGCCGCCGCTTTTGTTCTGCGCTCGGCGGCCGCCCGTTCCCCAGGACAGCCTCACCTCTCTTGGGCCTTGGGAAGCTCTCATGCAGGTGGAAGACGACCTTCTCCACGAAGTGTTGGATGTTGCTGTGCTCGGGCCCGCGGACGAACACCATCCAGTCGTGGGTGAAGCCCTCCACAGTGGGTTTCTTCCTGACCTGGGCTCGGTGCCCCAGCTCCAGCTTCACCTGAACGGCGCACTGCGGGGAGAGGCGGCGGGCGGTCAGCTCCGGGCGGGCGGCCAAGGACGCGCACCCCGAGAGCCGAGCCCGCGCCGCGGGCACCACCCAGGGCAGCGCCAGGAGCCGCTTCGCGGTCGCGGTACAGTCCTGCTCCCCGCGCCCGGAGATGCCACGCGCCGCGAGCAGCAGCCGGGAGCCCGGAACGGGGGAGAAAGAGCAGAACCGAGGAGGAACGGGCCGGGCACTCACCGCGCTGGCCATGCCTGGGGCGCCGGCTCCGCTGGGCGCTCACCACGGCCCCCGCCCCCACCCCGCGGCGCTAATTCATGGAGATGAAGGCGCGGAGGCGGCCGCGTAGGGCGGCAGCGGCGGGAGTGCGGCGGGCATCCTCTGCCGGCTCGGTGCTGCTCTGTGGCGGCGGCTGCCTCCGTCTCCTCCGCGCCTTGCAGCGCACCGACCCCCGGCCGGCCGCGACGGCGGCGCCGGCCCCTCTCTCAGCGCTGGCCACTGCCCCGCCGGCTGGATGGGCGCCCGCCGCGCATGCGCACCCCCCGCTCGGCTGACACCGAGACACAGACATAACAGTGCGCGGAGGGGGCGGGCACCCGTGCGGTGCGGACAGCCAATGGCACGCGGCGGCGCGGCCGCGAGCCGCCCGCCCCACCCCGCCCCGCGGCCCTTAAAGGAACAGGTTAAGGAGGGTGAGCAGCCGCGCAGCCGGTGAGGCGCCGGGCGGGAGGGGTGCGCGGGTCCCTGCGTTACAGGCACGCGGTGAGAGCGGCTCCCGAAGCCGTCCGCGCGTCCTCTTAAGAACCGCTATTAAGAGCGGGCGGTGCGCGGCAGCCCGGTGCCGGCGATGTGGCGCTCAGAGTCGTTCACCCGGCTGCGCCGCTGACAGCACGACGCTGCGTTTTCAAAACACAACGGCGGCCGCGACCAAGCCAGTGCCAGACGCGGCTCAGCGCGGAGCGGCGCCCCGGATCGCGCTGTGGGCAGCGGGGCGGCCGCCGCGCGTCGCGCCGAAGAGAAGCCCTGCCCGGCGACGTTGCCGTGCTCCTGGAAGCGCCTCCCGGTGGCGGCTCTCACCCCGCGGATCCCCGCGTCCTCCGTCGAGTTACTGAAATGCGAGCGCGACCATCCCCCGATTCCACCGAGCCAGTGCCGTATCGTACACGTAGTTGACTCGATGCCCACTCCCAGAGGGCTGGATGCAATTTGTGAAAATGCCACCAGTCACACAGTAACTAACCGTTCACTTTGCTGTTGTATGAACATCCATGCCGTATGCCTACAGTGTACAAATGTTGAGGCTCATGTATTTTCTGTTCATCTTTTGTCGGGCTAGCTAGCAAGTCAGCAGCTCACACCGTGTCCACAAACCTGTCAGAGCTGACTGATAATTTGAAGACTTCACACATGCCATAATAATTAAAAAATCTTAGAATAGTTAGAGTTGGAAGAGACCCTTAGAGGCCATCTAGTCCAACTGCCCTGCAATGAACAGGGACTCCTACAGCTCAGTCAAGGGTGCTCAGGGCCCCATCCAGTGTGGCCTTCAATGTCTCCAGGGATGGGGCTTCCACTGCATCTCTGGGCAACCCGTGTCAGTGCTTCACCACCTGCACTGTAAAAAACTTATTGGATCCAAACTAAATCTCCTCTCCTTTAGTTTGAAACCATTTCCTCTTGTCCTATCACAACAGACCCTCTTAAAGAGTCTTAGAGCCCTCCTTCAGATACTGAAAGACCCCTCTCAGGTCTCCCCGAAGCTTTCTCCAACCTGAACAGCCCTGGCTCTCTGAGATTGCAAATGATAAAGTGGAGTGTCTATGGGTGAGGATCAGGGGGAAGGCCTGTTGGGGAGACGTCGTAATTGGAGTCTGTTATAGACCACCAAATCAGGATGAGATGGACGAAGCATTTTACAAGCAGCTTGCGGAAGTCGTGCGATCGCCAGCACTTGTTCTTGTGGGTATTTCAACTTCCCTGATATATGTTGGAAATATAACATGGCGCAAAGAAAACAGTCCAAGAGGTTTCTAGTGTGTGTGGAAGATAGCTTCCTTACACAGCTGGTACAAGAGCCTACCAGGGGTGGTGCCCTGCTCGACCTGCTCTTTGCTAACAAAGAAGGTCTGGTAGGTGATGTGAAGGTTGGAGACTGTCTAGGGCAGAGCGACCATGAAATTGTAGAGTTCTCTATTCTTGGAGATGTCAGAAGGGTGACTACCAAAACTACTATCTTGAACTTCAAGAGGGCGGACTTTGACCTGCTCAGGACGCTTGTACCACGGGTCCCTTGGGAGTTGCTCCTCAAGGGTAAAGGGGTCCAGGAAGCCTGGACCCTCCTCAAGGTGGAAATCTTAAAGGCGCAAAAACAGGCTGTCCCTGAATACCGTAAGGCAAGCCGTAGGGGGAGAAGACCGGTGTGGATGAGCCGGGAATTACTGTCAAGACTCAGGAAGAAAAAGAGAGTCTATGTCCTGTGGAAGAAGGGACAGGCTACCAGGGGAGATTACAAGGAAGTTGCAAAGGTATGCAGGGAGGAAGTCCGGAAGGCGAAAGCCCATCTCGAACTTAGATTGGCCACTGCAGTAAAGCAGAATAAGAAATCCTTTTACAAATATATCAATGACAAGAGAAAACCCAAGGATAATCTCTGTCCTTTAATTGATGCGGCAGGGAATGTGACCACAGATGACAAAGAGAAGGCTGAGGTCCTCAACGCCTTCTTTACATCTGCCCTTAATAGTCAGACCAGCTATCTTCAGGGCACTTTGTGCCCTGATCTGGATATCTGGGCTGACATGCAGCATATCTTCCCGGAGATCGAGGTGGAGACAGTTAGAGAGCTCCTCCTCCATCTGGACAGTCACAAGTCCATGGGACCGGATGGGCTTCATCCTAGGGTGCTGAGGGAGTTGGCGGGGGTGATCGCTAAGCCGCTCTCAGCTATCTACCAGCGCTCCTGGTTGACTGGAGAGATTCCAGAGGATTGGAGGCTTGCTAATGTGACTCCCATCTACAAGAAGGGCCGTAAGGAGGATCCGGGGAACTACAGGCCTGTCAGCCTGACATCAGTGCCAGGGAAGGTCATGGAACAAATCCTCCTGGGAGAGATCACACAGCTTGTCCACGGGATCAGGCCCAGCCAGCACGGGTTCATGAAAGGCAGGTCGTGTTAGACCAACCTCATCTCCTTCTACGACTGGGTGACCAAACTGGTAGATGAGGGAAAGGCAGTTGATGTAGTCTACCTAGACTTCAGCAAAGCCTTTGACATGGTCTCACACAGTATCCTTCTGCGGAAACTGGCTGCCCATGGCTTGGACAGTTTTACCCTCTGTTGGATAAGGAACTGGCTGGAGGGCCGTGCTCAATGGGTGGTGGTCAATGGAGTGAAGTCCAGCTGGAGACCTGTTACAAGTGGTGTCCCCCAGGGGTCGGTACTGGGGCCCAAACTGTTTAATATCTTCATTGACGACTTAGATGAAGGGATTGAGTGTACCCTGAGTAAGTTTGCAGATGACACCAAGTTAGGAGGTTGTGTCGATCTGCCTGAGGGCAGGGAGGCCCTGCAGAGGGATCTAGGTAAGCTGGATCGCTGGGCTGAGATGAATGGGATGAGGTTTAACAAGGCCAAGTGTCGGGTTCTGCACTTTGGCCACAACAACCCCAGGCAGCGTTACAGGCTTGGGGATGAGTGGTTGGATGATTGTGAAGAGGAAAGGGACCTGGGGGTGTTGGTTGATGCTCGGCTGAACATGAGCCGACAGTGTGCCCAAGTGGCCAAGAGGGCCAACGGCATCCTGGCCTGCATTAGAAATAGTGTGGCCAGCAGGAGCAGGGAGGTGATCATCCCCCTGTACTCAGCACTGGTGAGGCCGCACCTCGAGTACTGTGTTCAGTTTTGGGCCCCTCACTACAGGAAAGACATTGAGGCCCTGGAGTGTGTCCAGAGAAGGGCAACGAAACTGGTGAGGGGTCTGGAGCACAAGTCTTATGAGGAGCGGCTGAGGGAGCTGGGATTGTTCAGCCTGGAGAAGAGGAGGCTCAGGGGAGACCTCATTGCACTCTACAACTTCCTGAAGGGAGGTTGTGGTGCAAAAGGGTCTGGCCTCTTCTCCCAGGCAAATAGTAGGACCCGAGGAAATGGCAAGAAGTTATACCAGAGGAAGTTTAGGTTGGATATTAGGAGAAACTTTTTCTCTCAGTGGGTGGTCAGGCACTGGAATGGCTGCCCAGGGAGGTGGTGGAGTCGCTGTCCCTGGTAGTGTTCAAGAGGCGCCTGGATGAGGAGCTACGAGAGATGGTTTAGTGCTTGTGGCACTGATAGGAATGGGAGGGTGGTTGGACTGGATGATCTTGCAGGTCGTTTCCAACCTTGTGATTCTGTGATTCTGTGATTCTCTCAGCCTGTGCTGAGGTGTTCCATCCCTTGGATCACTTTTTTGTGGCCCTCCTCTGAACGCAGGTCTATGTCTCTCCTGTACTGAGACTCAGCACTCCAGATGTGGTCTTACCAGGACAGAGCAGAGGGGCAGGATCACCTTCCTCAACCTCCTGGCCACACTTCTGATGCAACCCAGGATATAGTTGGCTTTCTGGGCTGCAAGGTCACAATGTTGGCTCATACACAGCTTGCCTTGTGCCAACACCCACAAGTCCTTTCCAGAAGAGCTGTGCTCTATGCTTTACATCCAGTGTGGCATGGAACACAGTGTGCCTCCAGGTGCCAGGGCCCATATGCACAGAGCAATCTGCAGCCTGAGACTCCAGGCACCTCCCCTAGAAAGGTTCCATTTTTCCCATGGCTGAGCTACTCAGGTGTCCAGTCACTTCAGAAACTTGCAGGGACTGGCAGTAGATCATCATTTAGATGTCTAGATTCCATTGGTTCCCACAGAAATCGGACTCCCAAGCATTTCTCACTAAATGAGGGGTTTTGCAATTCAGAAGACACTCATTTTTTGGTGTTAAACCATAGTATACTCTTCCACAGTAGTGTGGAGCTGAGGGTATAGCATTCCTAGTAAATGGCAACAATGAATACACTTGGTGTATTTTGCATTTTATTATTGTCAAATACTTAACTTTAAACTGAATGTGACTTTACATGTTTTACATGGAAGGCAGGGAAGATGCAGTGATCTGCTGTCAAAGCAGTGCTAATTGCTCCTTCATCAATGTGGCAAATACACTGTGTTTTATAATAATCACAATGCATATTTCTGCTTATATCTGTCTTTAAAAACTTACACAAAGGCACTTGAATTAGTAGTAAGCAGGAAAGTTATACAATTCTTAAAGGTAGGCACCTAAAACAATATATCTCAATGAGCCCATATGTGTGTAGTTTCATTTCCATAGGTACTGCACAGAATCACAGAATTGCAGGGGTTGGAAGGGACCTCAGGAGATCACGGAGTCCAATCCCTGTTCTACAGCAGGCACCTTACAATACGTTGTAAAGGTTCATCATAGAATTGCCACAGAATGACTTGGGTTGGAAGAACTTTAACAGTCACCCAGTTCCAGACCCCTATCATGGGCAGAGCTGCCACCCACCAACTGGCCTTGAAAACCTCCAGGGAAGGGGCATCCAGAGCTCCTGTGCCAGCACCTCACTGTCCTCAAGGTGAAGAATTTCTTCCTAATATCTAACCTAATAATATCTAACATTTTAATTTAAAGCCACTAAATATGTTGAACACAATCACGCTCTTGTTCAACACAATTATTTCCACACTCAGTGATTGTAGTACCAGTCCTAACAGCCTTGTTTTTTTGTCTGTGTATCCACAACTTTATCCTTCAGGACTACAGAATTCTGCCCTAAAATATTCAGGTACAAATATTGTTTCATTAAGGAAATTATGTTGGAGACACTGCTGTTCAAAATCCCAATACATATCAAATCCTGTCTTCAATACTTCTTGCTGGCTAGAAAGAAAATCCTTTTGCGTTCCTTCTCTACATTCCTGGGCAACTCTTCAAAGACTTCAACTGCCTGTTTTTCTTTCCCTATTTACATAATGGTTTGACATCATGAAGAATATATTTCCTATTCTCTGGGAGAAATTGGGGCCACCTCTTTTTGTGTAACAAATTATGTTCTCTTATGGGGGTATCACCTGAAGATAAAACACCTTTTTTTTTTTTTTTTTTTTTTTTTTTTTTCCCCCAACTCATTTTACATGGAAAAAAATAACACAGAAGAATTCTGTGTATGAGTCATCAGAGTTTTGTATGGCACAGTAGGACCAAGGCAGGCAATCAACACAGTTAAACACAAAAAGAAACTTACCATTTCAGTTAGAATATTTCTAATTTCATTCCACCTCCTTCTTGCATTTTTTCTTTTGGAAAGACTTGAGTTATCCTTTCCAAGCTTCTTCTGGAAATCCTTATTCCTTAATATAAGCTTTGTGCCTATTCAGATTGATTACTTCCTTTTCATAATTACACAAATGACACAGCAGTAGCTTTGAAGAAATGTCACAGTGGGCCTGATTCTAAATGTACATTCACTTGTCAGGATCCATTCACAGTAGGAAAGGAAGAACCACTTTCCATCATAAAGGACTTCAGAAATGATTTTATTCCAAGATGGTTATTATCTTACAAGCTAAATCCATGACAACACAGTTTTAGAAAATATATACTTGCACATACACATTTATTTGCTATGTTTTTCTCAGAAGGCTGTAAAGACAGGATTTGTTTTCTTTCCTCCTGATTTAATAATTTCTGATAAACGAACAATTGTCTAGCAGTATCAAATCTACATAGTGCAAAAGAGAATATGTCAGGCATGTGGAAGAACTGTAGTTTCCACAACGTCTAGGTTTCTGTGCTCCTGCTAATGTTTATGTTGAAGAAAAGTCCCTTCTGAATCTGCAGATTTTTCCTGGAAGGCATAAAACTATAACCACTTCAATGGCAGTCTTGTCTTGTTACTATATATCTTTGGTATTTTTATTTCACCAGAATTAGAGCATAGGGACTTTTACTGGTAGCTCCAACATAGCTACATCAGAAGCTGCTTGATGAGAGAGAAGATGTCCAAGTAGTAAATAGTATCCACTACACTATACGAACAGGGTTGTGGCATTTTTAATTTTCACCCATGGAAGAAACAAAGAAGAAAAAAAAAAGTCTACTCCTGAAGCAAGATGTTTTTTCTTGGATGGTTCTAGTTTGTGTTTCAGTTGAAAACAAAATGAAAAAAGGCTGTCAGGCAATAACTGGAAAATTCAGATACTAATATGTGACATGTATGAGAGACAATTCCCTTTTCTGGACTTTAAGTTGGTACACGGACTCACACACCATACGCATCTCTATAACTCAGGATTCTACAGGAAGGAATGTGTCCTCTGGTGTCCTTCATGCTGATGTTTATTTCTTATTTGTTTGGATAGACAAAAGTGTCTTCCTCTTGACTTAGAATAGGAGTAAAGCAATAAAACTAGTACTGAATGAATACATACTGACTTGGTGTATTGCACATAAGCGTAATAACGGAAACGCTTCTAGCACTTGACTTTATTTGCTTCTGTCATCTTTATCTGAGACCAGTTAATTGATTAATGATTACAAACTCCTGAAGATTTAGGTTCAAATTTGGAAGAGAGAGTTACTTAATGTGTCAGCTGTGAAGCGGTGTTGCATTTCAGACAGAAAGAAAAAATGTTTCAAAAAACAGCAATTGTATTTAAGCTGAAATGGGTTGCGATACAATTATAGTAATTTTAAAAATGTGTTAATTTTACAAACTTCAATATAACCCCCAGTTATCAGAGGCAGGATCAAAGAATGATCCTGAGCCACTGAACTGACAAATTGGTGCAACCACTTTCTTCATTTTGGATCAAAAGTTAAAACAACCATTCTTTGATCTCATCACAGCAGATGGATGCAATTATGCGCATATAAAAGTGCAGAGACTCTGGGTCAAAGACATACAGAATTACAAAGGTGACAGCAATTTTCTAGTAGTTCTGTGTAGCATTGTTAAACCAGAGCTTACCATGGAATAATTATACAGCTGCAGTTTCTCTTTTGAAAACAGGAGACACTTGTGACATATTCTTAACAGAATGTAACTACTAAGGGTTTACGCAAGCAGTCACTGCAATGCTAGAAATCCTTACACATTTTATGTCTGCTGAGATACCTTCTGTGGCTACAGGCTTCCCAGTAGGCACCAGACCCATATTCAGACATCTTCACACATACTGTATGATGCATGCTGTGATGCACAGATCCCAGGTTGCTGTCTTAGAAGGAAGATGAGAAAACATTTTGGTCCGGTGCACAGCTGACTTTGGATGCCATGTAGCTGTGCTAGTGCAGCACTGTATCTGACCCAACAAGGGACACATTTCACAGCCAAACTCTTGTTGATTTCACACAAAGCTGAAAAGAATACTGCCTTTCTCTATTATTTCCTAAAGGAGATAGAAATGTTTTATGCCATTAAAAATGAGAATATTTCCCAAGTTACTTGGACACATTAAATTGCAGTCAGTATTTCAAATACAGATGTTTAAAATTAACTTTTCCAAATTCACATTCTATGACACAAATATATGGGCCAACTTTTACGTGGGCCTTGGTTTTAAAAGTTTAAAGAAAGCAACTAGCTGAAACACCTAATATCACCAACGATAAAGGAAACCACAATGCCTTTTAAATATATCATCACTCAGAATTTCTCTTTATTTGAGATCACAGAATCATAAAGCCATAGAATACCTCAGGTTGGAAGGGACACATAAGGATCATTGAGTCCAACTCTTGGCTCCACATAGGACCACCCAAAAAATCAGACCATATGTCTCAGAGCTTTATCCAGATGCTTCTTGAACTCCATCAAGCTTGGTGCTGTGACCGCTGCCCTGTTCTGTACCCACCAGCCTCTGGTGAAGAACCTTTCCATAACACCCAACCTGATCCTTCCCTAAAGCAGCTTCATGCTGTTCCCTCCTATCATATCACATCACCAGAAAGCAGAACTGCGCTGTCCCTCTGCTCTCTGTGAGGAGCTGCAGACCACTGTGAGGCCTCACCTCAGCCTTCTCTGCCCCAGACTGAACACACATAGGGATCTCAGATGCTCCTCATGTGTCTTCCTTTCTAGATTCTTCACCATCTTCACAGCACTCCTCTGGACACTTTCTAATAGTTTTATGTCCTTTCTGTAAACTACACAAGCTCAGGCCACATCACTGTAGCGTAGAGTGGGACAGTCACTTCCCTTGACCTGCTAGCAACGCCATGGCTCACGCACTCCAGGATAAACAAGTGGAGGGGCTACTACTGCTTAAAATGGCAAAGGTAGAAGAATTAGATGAGAATACTCCAGGAAAGAAGACTACTTCCGTAATGCCACAAGACAAAAAGGATTTCTTTCCCACTGTCCATTGCACTACCATCCCTTTTCTCCATAGTTAGGCTTTGGGAGATCAGTCAGCAGGATGGATGAACCACAGAGCCCAGTGGAGCAGCTGTATCCAATTGGACAACAGGATATCTCTCCTGCTAGGGGCATTTATCTGTCTGGCCAGCTTCTCAGAAGCAGTCTTCTTAAAGGCTGCTCAAAATAAAGCACCTTCCAGATGTGGATTCCTTCTAGTAGCAGCCACAGGTATGCCATACAAGCCTGTCACTGTGGAAGCCACATCCATCTTCCTGCTGCTGCAACAAGCAGCAGGACCCAGTGCCCTAGGAATTTAACATCATCACTGTGTTCACTTCAGACTCCATCAGTGACACATTCACACAATCTGCTGCTTTTAGACGCACTATTCATCGAATGCCATGTTTCCATTAAGGGGGAGAGAACTTTCCTGATGCTCTCACTCTTTCATGGCATCTGAATTTCCCTGAATCAACATTTTTGACAAAATCACATAACAGCAAACACAGCATGCTAGCTCCTAACCAAGAAGACACTGCGAGCATAATCTGAGCACCGGGGTTCTTCTTTACACTGAACTGTGCTCTAATCCAGCATGTGAATTAAAAACAAAAGCAGTACATTTGCTTCTTGGAACAGATATCCAAGCCACCCAGACAAAATCATAGATTCTTGTACAGGGGTTATTAAGTAAACAAGGTACCCAATAGTCTGTATTTTTTAAATGCAGTAAAACTGAGCTTTTAATGCAAGCAGTTCTTCAAAATAAATAAAAAATTCTGGGCTAGAATTGTGCTGGAAAACAACACAGTTCTGTTCCAAGCCAGATACTCTGATTGCAATCTTAAGATGCTCGTCTGAACTGAAGCCAAAACTTAAAATGAACCTACAGCTGATCTTACACATACGACAAAGAATATGTATAAGCTGCTTTGTAGTGTCAGGAACTAATGGCAAAATACTCTCACAGGGTTGGCTCTTCTCTGATTTAGCTACATAGGCTGGACAAGTGCCAAGCAGCCCAGTCCAAGAGCATGCTTGTTTTGAGGTTTTATTGGCTTGTACTTTTCTATTCACAAATCAAAGTGAAAATAAGCAGTTCAGCTGGTAACATATTAACCCACTACTCAATGGAAAAGATCTTTAAGAGCAATGTCTTCATGTTTTAGAAAACAATATAAAATGGTTTATAACTTACCACCAGCTACCTCAGAGGGAGGTGGTAATGACAAAGGATAAATGTAAAAAGGAAGTTTTGGCTGTGCACATTATTGTAGTATATAATGTAAAAAATAAATAAATATATAAAAAATAAAGGCCTCTAGGGACTCATAAGGAAATCTCTTTGGAGTGGAAAATCTTGTTGAGAGACCTACAAGGAAGTATTTAGTTTTTTATTTCCCCAAAACAATGTAGCCTTTAGAGGAAATACTCGTCTTATACAAAGAAACAGTCAAATTCTGGAGAATGCCTGAGTTTAGAGAACCAGTTCTGGATTTCCAAAAGGGTAGCAAGGTCAGAATCTGATCACACATGCAAAGACGTCACTAAGGAGTAACTTTATCTAAATTGGTGTGCTCAATTCTTTGCCTGTCAGATCTCCTTGCTGGAAATAAAGCAAAGGTTTAAAGGATTTATGGGACTGCCCTCACTCTGCAACAGGTTCTTTTCACGGCCATTATATCATATATTTAAGCAGATCATTGCCCATGGTAGGAATGTATGCATATGATAATCATTGTGTCTCAGTCATTGACTACTTATTCTATGGTAGAGAATAGTTACAGGAGTATTAGAGAGGCTGAGGATACTTTATTCACATTTTTTGGGCCCAGAACTAGAGAACAACAAAACTGTCCTGATTCTGCGTATCATTAGAAAGTGATTGAGATGCTAGAACGGCTTAACATTACCCTAGGGAGAAATTTATGATAAGCAGATTTATTTATCAGTGACAGGTACTGACATACACATAGGGTCTTAGCTGTCCTCATCTCTAATGAATGCATCATCATTGTCACTACTAACGTAATTACAGCCCCACTTAATAGATGGGGAATTGAAACAAAAAGAAATTAAACAGGTTGCATAAAGAAATAAAACTAACAAAGTTATAAAAGTTTTGCAGTAGAGCAAGCAATTAAACCCAAATAAATCCAAACGTTTAGGGAAAAGTTAGGCCCTAAGGGGAAAAAAAAAAAAAAGAAAAATTGAAGAAATGGGAAAAATCTGTACTCAGAAGTAGCACAGAAGAACAGAGAGATTGAAATCTGGAGCAACTCAACAATTAGAAATGCCTGTGAAATATGGAACTTCAAAGAATATTGCAAAGAATATTGCAACGTACATGAAATATATTATGTATGTATTTGCAGAAGGTCTTAGTGGCTATGTAGTCATATATCAGAAATCTAAACAGAGTTAATGTGAGTAGAAGATAGATGTTTCTACACATGATAAAGTTGTAAAGCAAGACTGCTCAGCATGTGGATGTTTGGGAGCCAGACAGTAATCACAGCATTACAAGAAAGCTGGATCTAATGTTTATGAAGGCACTGTGGGAAGCAAGGCAGAATTAAAATGGGGTGGAAATGCTTTGCCATTGGAATGTAGAGTTTCAGCCTCTACATTCTTACTTGCCATGGAGATTTCAGAAGTCCTTCCATACAAGCTCTGTGTGGTCCACTGAATCCAGCAGATCTTAGCAGCAGAGCAGCTGCGCTCTGTTTACACTCCTCCTAATTGTAGGCACTGCTCAGTGCACAATGAATTTCCTATCAGAAGAGTTTCCATCACCAAACGATTTTAACTCCAGATACTTTTCCATATACTTACCATTTCAGACACAATTCTCTAGCTCTCCAGAAGATACAAATGAAAAAACACGGTGTCCTCATCAACTGCATATTCCATATTGCATATTCTAAACTGATCACAGCAGTTATTTTCATCTTCTTCAAACTGCAAACATATACAAATACATGTGTGATACATACATACTCTCTTCATACAAGTATTAAGTGGGAACAATTTTTTCAGTGCATCACTGATCATTGCTCGTTTTTTGCATCGTCCTCTGACTAGAACTATTTGAGGGTAAAACGTGGCACCACTACCTATTAAAATAGATGCCAGGAGGCACACAAGTCTTTTGGGGTGTAATTGGGTCACAAATAATCTGCTTTCAGAGTCAGGAAGAAGGGAAAAATTCCAGAATTTGCTTGTTCCAAAGGCCTCTCTTGAATTGGAGTAAGTTTCACAGACACTCTATAGTGCCAAGAAAGTTTGGGTTCAAGCAGTGTTCAAACTGCTATAATAGATACCAGCACATTTCAGTACAAGTGACAGTATAAAGAATGAATGAAGGTTCCAGACTGCTGTTTTCAAATGCAGCCAGAGGAACTGTTAACACAAGGGAGCTCAGAAAAAAAAAAAAAAAAGCCATCAGAAATATTGTTCTAAAAGGTCCTAAAAGGTCCTTGAAGGATATAAAAATAATGAGATGGAAAGATAGCAAAAAAAAAAAAAAAAAATTATAACCAAGAAAAAGATATAAACACAATAGCACCTCAGGAAGTAAGAAGGCATGCTTCACTAAACATGTGAATTTATTCATGTCATAGTCTTCTCTTATTGAGAAGACTATTATATACTCAATTACAATTGAGTATATGAAAAGAAGTGTGAATATTCAGAGAACCTGCAGAGAAAGGCTCACACCAGGTCTTAGTTTTCATCTTTGCATTGATGGTTCAAGTGAAATCCAGTGGATTTCAATGAGAACATCAAAACTAAACATTTGTCTTGTAAACACTGAGTAACTTTAGATGAGTAGTCATATTAACCTCAGTGTCCATGACTGGAATACTACTTTAAATTACTCTTCTTGCAGGATTCTAGCCATAACTAATGTCATTTAAATAAAGAGCCTAATTATTTTATGTTTATGAAAAAAAAGAGTGCTAAAATAAAAATTTGGTCTGTCAGCAAGAATGAATGTATTGGGAGGACCAAGGAGACTGATATTAAACCACACTTCCCTTCACAACAGAAGCATCATCTGCCATTGTTGCTTATTCTATGCAGCCTGACTCTGGCTGAAGGGAAGCAAAGAAGAGTGGTGACTCTGTGCAGCACCCAAGGCTACATCTTTAGACCTGTGTCACAGTTCTGTCCATACAAAATTTGGCCCTGAGGTCTGTACTAAGCATAGGAATTCTCAGTATTGCCCTTCACTTCAAATTGGAAGCTACCCATAAAACAAATCCAATTTCAGAGCTTTCTGAACACACGGCAACAAAAACCATTATTGGCATATTTTGTAAATTAAGCCTTTTATTCATGACATTCAAGTGCTGCTTCACTTTCACCCTTGGTTGCAGAGCTGACTAGCCTACGATATTCTTGAAAGAGAATCATAGAGCATTATTCCTATAATTCTGACATATCTGTACATCTGCAATTGGCAAAATTGTATAGGCATATTACTCTGAGTTGAGCTATCCAAGAAATTAATGTTACGAGATGACTACTAGGACATTAGGCAAGTTGATAGCGAAGCCTGTAAGATTAATCTCTTGTAGCCCAAAATGAAATAAAACGAACAAAGAAAAAAAAATATTTTTTGCAAGTGGATACCTTTATGTTTCAAAACATAAAAAGCGCAGTTGAGGGATAAAACAATATAAAACACATTCTTAAATGCACTGCTTGAATTCTGCCCAGATTTTGCTCTCATGCACTGTGTGCGTGAAAGAATGCAGTTTGTTATTTTGACATCATTTGTACCCCAGTCTTGTACCATAGCTTGCTGTAGCTGGCAAAGTTTTATCTTGAATAAGGAATTTCTCTCATTTTCTGAAACATACTAAGAACTCAATATAGCTGGAAGCATAACTACTCCATCATACTCAAAGAATAAGTACAAAACTGCTCATTGGAGTAATTTTTTGTTTTTTTCAGAGAAAATTGAGTGTAAATATTATATGCCTGTGAAAAATATACACATCTCTGCAATCTCTCCACACCCAAATAACTCAAAAGGAAAATGCTGCTAGAACTAGACTGAATATCTTACCTCCACTTTATTTTACTGTAATTTTGTTGTAAAATGAAATATGAAAATTTAAAATGTATAAAATGTACATGAATTTTTTTTCTCTTCTTTCCTTGAGCTTCCCACCTCTGAAATGGGATAAAAATATTGCAATTAGCATCTGAACAGTGGCTCAAAACATAACATTAGACATTATTTACTTCCCCATACTAGTTTTGAACCATAATTGTGCATTTGATCCCATATTCAGGATGTCACAAAGTGGTGCTATGAGTAAAATTAGATCCTGTCCATTACTTTGTTCAAGCTTTTAGCCATAGAACAGGAATACCTAATATGGCAATTTCCATGTGCACCTGTGTTATTATGCACTTCAAGCCCCACGATCTCTGACAATATGCAAATGCATTTCTAAGATTACAGAAAAAGATACAGATGTTAAACAGACTTCAGCAGAACTACATTTATTTACAGCAGCTGAAGATCCTTCTAAAAGCTTCATATAATCATTAATCACCAGTTTTTATAAAGTATTGAAAAATATTTATCTAAGTTAATATTGGGATAGACTGTGAAAGTTTTGTTCAAAAATCAATTCAGTATTAGGATATTTTAAATGTTGCTAACAAGATAACAAGCACATTTCCTTGTGGCCACTCTCTTCAGAAATTCCACATCACTCCCAAAGCCAACAGCAGCTTCACAGACAGGAGCAAGGAAACCAAATGAGAGCTTTTCAAAAATAACAGACCACAAAATATAGAAAGGAAATATTTAAAATGAACTTGCACAATATTAAAAGCTTCTTCAGATTCCTTTTATCTTAGCCAGTCATGTCTAACCAATCAAAATCTTCTTCCAGTTTTCATTCTTACGTGCTCAAATCCAAAGTCAGATTAATAAACCAGTAAATGTGTAAGTAATAGGAGATTGCTCAGACAGATAAATGACTTAGCAGTGTCACTCAAAAGTAAAAGCAAATGACAGAAATACCAAAGGAGTAGAAAGAAAATTTTCTCATGCAACATGCAGCAGGCATCAGGGCCTTCCCTCTCCATGAAGGTCTGAACATGTCCCCTAGCTCCACGGCAGAGATTCAGAGCTGCATGCCAGCATAACCCAGATGCTGAGCCTGAGTTTACCATGCAGCCTCCCCATTTCCTGACTAGACCTTATGACGTGCAGGCTTGACTTCTGCCTGCATCCAGATTCACCACATCACTGGGGATAGATGTGTCTGACATTGACCACCCTCATCAGCCTTCCTGCCCAGACACTGTGGCATTTCTGCTGTATCTGCTCCTTGGCTGCATGTGGAGCCTTCTTTCTACCAAAGAAACTGCTGATTACTGAGCAACTATGTACCCTCAGCTCCATCCAGGGAATGGTGATCTCAAGTACTCAGGATCTCAAGGATGCGAGGTTTATTGGTGTTTGAATTACAGCACACCTGGTCATAGCTACGCTGTTGGATGTACAGCAAACAGAAAATATGTTACACTATACATCTGAACGTTCTTTTGAATATGTACATATTATCTTCCAAAAGGGCTAGGACTAAAAAGGGCTTTATCTGTCTCTTTCATATTTAAGTCAGCCTATGCAAAACCTAAACGTCTTTCTGCTGTCAGATAAAAAAAGCTGCAGGTGTGAAAGGTCCTGACCATAACAAGAAAGCTGAGGGTCTGCATATAGTGAGCAATGCAGAACTCTGCTGTTCAGGACCTCTCAGTGCCTAGCAAGTAGAGACTGAGCCCAGTGGCAGGACAGGGTGGGTGACTAGCTCATGGGTGTCTAACTTTTTGGCTTGCCTGGGCTGCACTGAATCACAAAGAATTGTCTTGGGCTGGATATACATAGGTCACTCTGGAGGTAATGCCTCTGATGTGAGGCATATATTTCCATGAAAACTACAACAGATAAAAGGAGCATAATAACGCTATTTAATACGGCAAATTCTCAGCTACAAAACACTGTTTTTCATCATAGTCACCACCATTAGCTCTGCATTTTCACCAGTGATCAACAAGAGCCTGCAAGCTGCACTTATAAAAACCAATACCAACAGAAGTGACCCACAATTGCGGTCGCCACTGCTGAAACACATCACTCACTGCCTCACAGTGCTCACATTCACTGTTTCATCCTTCATTTCAGGAACTGGAGGGTGGTAGTCCTGTCTGGCAGCAAAATCCAACCTGAGATCTACTTTTATGCCCTTTTGTATAATAGGTAGGCCACATTAAGACTAGCAGGAAATAACATTGGAAACACCTCCCAGAGGCATCACATTTCTTTCAAGTTTGACTAGTGAAAACAGATTTGACAGCATAATCTGCAGCTAGTATGAGTGGCTTTGAATTAAACCCAATTATAACTCTGGCACTGATGCTGCCTTAATGACTCCCAAGTATTTCTTTGGTAGGAAGACTTTGGAAGCTGAGGATACTGCTCAATGGAATTATTCTAAATATATCTAAAAAAAAAAAAAAAAAAAAAAAAAAAAAAAGCCAGACTCCAGGAGACCTGCAAGCTGGGAGACAAACAAAAACATATTCATGAATTAAACCATGTGCATAAAGATTTTCTGCTTTTTTTTTTTTTTTTTTTTTTTTCGACTTCTGAAATCTGAACACAGAAGAAAATGGTATTAAAACAGATAAAGACCATAGGACAGTAAAGGGCTCCATATGGTTTAGATAGATCCCTTTCTTTTCAAGCTAGAAATGACCACCAATTGCCAGCAGTCCATCAGCCTCCCTTTTTCTCATCCTTCTTCCTATAGAGCTCAAGGGCTGATTACAATAGCTCTTAGTGTGTTAAATATTTGTGGGATGTTCAAACCAGGGTGATCCTGCTGCTATGTGTTGTGAATGTGTTTCAGGTTATGTTTAAGATTAAACAATTATTTAAGAATATCATCCAGAAATCTGCCCCAAGGAAATATAGTTCTGAGAGGCAGGGAGTGTAGGATGGTATGAGCAGGCGTCTAGAGCAGTAGGCACCCTACAGCGGTTTATACCTTCACCTCTGAACAACTGCAGACTCATGAAAAACAAGTGGAATAGTTGGAAAAAGTCTGCTGTTACCTTGGTAATCCTTAAGAGATACAAATCTCTGCAGCATGCTGGCGCCCGACCCATGCCTACCAACCTCTGTTGAACACTATTCAGCATCTTCAAGGGGTAGAGAACACTTCTGAATCTGATGACAGTACAGCAGACTCTCCAACTCCAATGACAGACTCTGCAGGAACTCCAATTCCTGCAACCGGTTCTGTGGTTGCTCTAAGCATTGTGACAGATCCTAGTGTCACTCCAACCTTCATGGTGAGCACTGCAATTGCTCCTGCTACAGATCCTGTGTCTGTTTCATATATTGCGATGAGAAAAAGAAAAAAATTCCTCCTGAGGGAGATGCAACATGCCCAGAGATACAGTCCTGTGGCTGCTCCACTCCCTACGAAGAGTACTGTGGCTGCTCCAACTCCTGTGACAGGCCCTGTGTTTGTTCTGACTTTTTTGACAGACCCTACAGTTACTCTAACACTTCTCACAGGCCCTGCAGGTGCCATGACACTCACAATCAATCCTGTGGTCACTCCAATTCCTCCAAGCCCCATACAGGGTGCCGAAATGGCTGCTGTGGTTCAACATGGCAGACTGCTGAGCACCACACAGTTGTTCACTCACTCCTCCACTTCCCAGAGGGAGGGGAAGAGAAAAGGGGGGGGGGTAGGGGAAAGAAAAAAAGAATTAGAACTCATGCGTTGAGATAAAACTGTTTAGTAAAATAGAGAAAAGGATAGCAGTTACAACGGATATATAGAGAGAGAAATGTATATGACAAGTGATGCACAAGCAACTTCTCGCTAATCCCCAACCAATGCCCACCTAGCTCCTCAAGCAGTGAAAGAAAGAGATGAACTTCCACCCCTTTCAAATTCCTTTCTCTTCATGTCATATGATAAGGAATACCGCTTTGTATGGTTTAACTGAGCTGTTCTAGTTCTGTTCCCTCCCACCTTCTTGGCCCTCCGCTGAGAATGGCCTTGATTCTATGTAACAGCGCTTAGCAGAAACTATAAACATTGCTGTGCTATCAACACTGTTTTTCTTACAGAACGAAAACATAACATCATACTAGACACTCTGAAAAAAACAATTCCATCCAAATTGAAACTAGGATACTTAGGAATGAAACAGAGCTGAAAGACGCCCAGAGAATTTTTTTGTTTAATATACTTCTGAGATAGCCTTTACTTGCCTAGGCAAGCCCTGCAAGATGCCAGTTTCAAAAAATAAATAAATAAAAGAACAGAAGAGAAAAGCTGGTGCCCAAAAGGCTTACATGAAAATAAGAAAAATAATGTTTTTATATAGGCAAGGAAACAAAACGGATAACAAAACAATACAGGAGCACACCAGATGCGTCCACATGTCCACCATCTACCTGCTGCAGCTGGACTGCACCACGCAGGCCCTGCAGCATGCTAGACATCACAGAATCACAGAATGGCCAGGGTTGGAAGGGACCTCAAGGATCACGAATCTCCAACCCCCCACATAAACGCAATGAAGTGAATCAGGAGCCTTGCAGAAGGCAGTGCTTCACAGAAGTTCATCACTTAGACTATGTCCTCTAAGCCTTATACTTCAGGTTGAAGAAGCCTGAATGATATTAATACAGGCTGTAGCTTACAACGTCTTCGGGAAACGTGATGGATATGTGGATCAAGGTGTGGAATGCAGTGATCCTGACCAGGACACTACTGTACACAGATGAGTCAGTAACTCAAACAACAGTAGACTCCAATAGGTGCAGATCTGTGCTGTACTATATGTTCAGAACAGACCCATGTTGTGCTGCACAGATCTCCTAACCAAAGGATAACCTCAGCCAGCTCATCATAACAAGCGTTCTCTTCTATCACATCTCTGGAATATATTACAAATTCTCTTATCCTTTTCAACTCAAGATGTAATGTTTCTATACGTGTTTTTGGATTTAAGCCAACATTTAACTCTGAATTTAAGAGCCCAATCGACCAGAAGACAAATTCATCCCACCACCACCCATACGAAAGCCTGGACCAACAATGCCCACATAAGCCAGCACCTGGGCCAACGGACAACTGAGGTTCCCCAGCCCTTGACACCACAAGCAGACCCAGAGAGGTGTGGAGGAGGTCAGGGAAGCCACATCACACTCAGTCTCTGCTCACACAGCTGCCATAACCCAAATACATCGCAGCAAAGTGTTGTGGTGGCATGACACTATTGTGGCTGTGCAGCACATTTATGGTGGCATGGCACTGTCTTCCTTCCATGGCACTGTTTAAAGCCAAGATGGATCTGTGTGGCTGCAAGCAGGGTCAGACACTTGCCCAGGGCAAGGTGCTGCTCAAAGCCAGCTGTCCAGCCACCCACCAATGGATCACTACCTGTTCCACAGAATCACAGAATCATAGAATTGCTCAGGTTGGAAAAGACCTTCAAGATCATCAAGTCCAACCATGACCTAACCATACTATCCTAACAATCCACTGCTAAATCATGTCCCTAACTACCACATCAGGTTTTAAACACATTCAGGGATGGTGACTCAACCACCCCTGAATGTGGGGATGCCTATTCCAGTGAATAGGGGAGCATATTCCAGTGCTTAACAACCCTTTCTGTAAAGTTGTTTTTTTCTGGTATCCAACCTAAACCTGGCACAACTTGAGGCCATTTCCCCTCATTCTGTCACCTATCACCAGTAAGACCAACCCTGTTCACACTGTAATCACCTTTCAGGTATTGGAAGAGAGCAATAAGGTCTCCCCTCAGCCTCCTCTTCTACTAACTAAAAGGCCCCAGTTCCTTCAGTCTCTCCTCACAGGGCGTATTCTCCAAGCTCTTCACCAGTTTTGTTGCCCTTCTTTGGACCTGCTCCAGCATCTCAGTGTCCTTCCTGCATTCACCTGCCCCAAAACAGAACACAGTACTCAAGGTGAGGCCTCAGCAATGCCGAGTACAGGGGCAGGATGACTTCCCTAGTCCTGTTCACCATTTCTGATACAAGCCAGGATACCATTGGCCTTCTTGGCCAGCTGGGCACACTGCTAGCTCATATTCAGTTGACTGTCCATCAGTAAACCAAGGTCTCGTTCCTTCAGGCAGCTTTCCAACCACTCCTCCCCAAGCCAGTGGGATTACCTAGGGTTGTTGTAGCCAAAATGCAGGACCCGACACTTGGCCCTATAGAAACTCATACCTTGGCCCATCAATCCAGTCTATCCAGGTCCTTCTGTAGTGCCTTTCTACCCTCCAGCAGATCAACACTCCACATTCCCTCCCAGCTTGCCTCCAAACTTACTGAGGATACACTCAATCTCCTCATCAAGATCACTGATAACAATGCCGAATAGGAGCGACCCCAGTACCAAGCCCAGAGGGGAAATCACTCATGACTGGCTACCAACTGGACTTTACTCACCACAAATCTTTGGACCTGGCCATTCAGCCACTGTTTCTCCCAGCAGAGCATATGGCCATTCAAACCGCAGGCAGCCAGCATCTCCCTGAGAATGTTATGGGGGGCAGTGCCAAAGGCTTCACTAAAGTCCAGGTAGACCTCTTTGACAGCCTTACCTTTATCCACTAAGTGTGTCACTTTGTCATAGAATGGAATCAGGTTTGTCAAACAGGATGTATCATTAGTAAACCCATATACTGACTGGCCCTGATCCCCTGGTTGACCATTAATTGGTCCGTGATGGCTCCTGAGATTATCTTTTCCATAACCTTCCTGGGCACCAAGGTGAGACTGATTGGTCTGTAGCTCCTGGATCATTGTTCTGGCTGTTTTTGAAGATGGGAGTCACATTTGCCAGTCTCCAGTCCACTGGGACAGCCGTTAGCCAGGACTGTTAAAGGATGATGGAGAGTGGCTTGGCAACCACATCCGCCAACTCCCTCAGCACCCTCGGTAGCAATCCATCCAGCCCCACAGACTTGTGAGCATCCAGCTTTGGGAGCAGGTCCAAAACCATCTCATCATGGATCATGCAGCACCTATTCTGATCGCCATCCCTACCTACCAGTGCAGGGGGCTGTGTTCCCAAGAAGCAACAAGTCTTGCTATTAAAGGCAAAGAAGGCATCAAGCACCTCAGCCTTTTCCTGATCCTTGGTCACCATGTTCCCCACTGCATCCAGCCTCCTGCTGTTTATGTATTTATAAAAATACTTATTGTTCTCTTTCACCTTAGTGGCCAAGTTCAGTTCTAGCTGGACTTTGGTCTTTCTAATTTTCTCCCCTCCATGACGAACTTCACGCTCACAGCCGCGTGCTCCCGCACCACCACGGACTCGAACCAACCTCCCACTCCCCGCCCTTCCGCTCCCTGGGTCGCCCAGGCGGAGCAGCAGGCCTGGCGGCAGAGCAGAAGAGCCCGCCCTCCGAGCCGAAGCGCAGGCGCCCGTAGTGACGCAGGCGCCTTTCGCTGCCGGGACTGCTCGGGGCCCTCGCCGGCGTTCGCCTCCGAGAGCCGACCCTGGCGCTGGGCGAGGTGAGGGCAGCGAGATGGGCAGCCGGGTCGCAGCCCTCTTCAAGAGTGCGGGTGCGGAGCTTGTAGTGGAGAGGCGGGCTCCTTAGTGGCCTGGAGCCGCCCGGCGCAGAGCACCGGCCTCGGCTTTGGGTGGGGGGAACCGCCCTTCCTCTGGGGCGGCGTGCGGGGCCGCCGGGCTCCGCGTCTGCCTGACTACGGGAGCGAGCAGTCGCTGATGCTGTCATTACTCAGCGCTTTTCTTTTCTGAAGTCTTCTCACGCTTAGAAGCGCTGGAGTACTGGATGTGCGCCGTTGTCGTGTCTTTGGGCTGTTAGTGGGTTCTGGGGTCCAGATCAGGAGTGCTGCTTATTCCTGTGCCTCGTTGGCGTCTGTCCCCGTGAGTTGCCTAGACTCGGATTGTAACGGGCGCCAGAGGAGGTGAGCAACCCGCTCACGTCCTGTGGTGCCCGGTCATTGACATGTTGCTGTATTACATTTGGAGATAGGTTTGTCACCTGTAACCCACCTTTGTCTCTCCCTTTGCCAGGTGTCCATGTGTGTGTTGCTGTAGCTGACAGGACCAGCACTACCGTGTTTTTGACAGTACTCCATTAATATAAGCAGTGTGAGTCCTTGCTGGTGGGTACCTGTGTTCACTCTGTTTTGGTTTGAGAGGATCACTGGTTTGAAGTGGGAGTTCCTTCCTAATAAGCAAACCACAGCAAATATAAGAAATGTAGTCAGAATGGCAGTTCTGTGTTCTGTTATTTAGTTTAGCTTAACTTGTAATAGTGACTTGGAGTAAACTTGTAGTGTGGACCAAATCTGAACATGTAACACGAAGGGAACCCTCCTCTGGTTCCAGTGTGTAAGTATTGCTTATCCTTTGCATTGGGATGTTTACCATGTCAAAAACTGGGCTCATGAGATCCTCATGAAGTTTAACAATGCTAAGCACAAGATTTTGCCCTTGGATCAGGGTAATCCCAGGTACAGGCTAGGAGAACTCACAGGGAGCAACAGCCCTGCTGAGAAGGATTTGGGAGCTGTGATGGACAAAAAGCTGGACATGAGTCAGTGGTGTGCTCTTGCAGCCCTAAAGGCCAACAGTATAGTGGGCTGCTTCAAAAAAGGGAGGGAGAGAGAAGCAATTTTCCCTTCTGAGGCCCTTTCTAGAGTAATATGTTCAGGTCTGGGTCCCCCAGCACAACAAAGATATTGAAGCTCTTGAAGCACGTCCAGAGGAGAGCCTCAAAGCTGATGAGAGGGCTCAAACACGTCTCCTACAAAGTCAGGCTGAAGGAGCCAAGCTTTTTGAGCCTGGAGAATAGAAGAGTCCAGTGAGACCTCTTTGCATCCTTCCAGTACTTGAAGGGAGCTTATAAGCAAGATTTTTTGGTTTAATAGTGATAGTCCAAGGGGGAATGGTTTTAAACTGACAAAGGGAAAAATTAGATGAGATGCTGAGAGGAAATTCTTTATTCAGAGGATGGTGAGGCCCTGGCAGAAGCTGCCCAGAGAAGCTGTAGTACCCCATCCCTGGGGAGGTGTTCAAGGACAGGTTGAATGGAGCCCTGGGAAACCTGACCTGGTGGATGGCTAACCTTGGGCCAAGGAAACAAACAGTCTGTATTAGGTCAAGAACAATGTAACTTGTTAACACTTAGCATGGCAGGCTTCTGGCCTAAAAGGTTTTAGGATTTGTAGTGGCCTGTATCCCTGCTGGCGTGAGCTATTTTGGCGTGGCTCTAGCAGCACATTAGGAATTGTTTGCTGTGAGAATCTGCAAGATTTTGTAGCATACCTGTTTTTTATTTGTTTTTCTTTTTTTGTAGGCAGGGAAATGAGACATTGATCACATTGAACCTTTTGCAAATGAATGGATTTTATTCAGGGTGATGTTGCTTCCTTTGAAAGATTGTTTTGTGTGCAATGCTAACAATCTGTCAGCTGTAACACGGAAAGAACAGCAGTATTGGAGTTACTGATGTTAAGGGAGATTCTGCTAGGTGTGGATATTTTTGAGAGGAGCGGAGGGTGGTGGGGGTTGAGGCAGTACTGTCCCAAATTTTGTAGAGTAAAGCTTTAAGTACTTTTCAGAGTTGCTGATAGGCCAGAGATTTGTGAACTACCATGACCCTGGCCTTCCTTTCTTTTGTGGTAGAAGGCTGATAAAAATAGGAAACACTTCTTCGTTGCTGCTTTTGCATTTCTTGGGATGATTCTGTGGCAGTTAAGCCATTCATGGGAAGGAGAGAAAGGTGTTGCAAGAAATACTGATGTTTATTCTTACTTACAGAAGTGGCTTGGCATGCTGATTGTCAACTGTTGCTCCCTGTGAGTTCTCCCAGCCTGTACACATATCTGGGATTACCCTGATCCAAGGGCAAAATCCTGTGCTTGGCATTGTTGAACTTTATGAGGTTCTCATGAGCCCAGTTTTGGCATGGTAAACATCTCAGTGGAAAGGACAGTGGCCATCTCTCCTAGGTGGGAGGAAGGAGTTGTTCAGAATTTCATTTAACTAATAGCAAGTACTCTCCAAATTAAAGTACTTAAACTTAGAAAGGGAAGAAATTTCACCTTTTTGTTTTATTTGTTTTCACTGCACCTATCTTGTCTCATTAGATTTTACATCTTCAGTGCCAAAAACCAAGGCAGAAGGTTGAGAACAAAGGCTCTGTGGCAGCAGTGATGGCAGTGTTAGTTTTTCTTGATGTTTTTTTTGTTTCTGTTTACTTAACTCTGGTTTTTGGTAGTGGTGAGATTCTGTTTTATAAATCATATTTGGAATTGTCTGCAACAAGATTTTGGCTGTTGTCTCTTCAGTTACTATTGAAACTTTATATTCATGGAAATGATAAATGTTATTTTAGAGTCTTCCTTCTGTGAATGGAATTTGGTGTGGTACATAGTGCATTTGCACATTTCCAAAGTTTGATCCTGTCGTTTGGAGAACTGGTGCCAATGTTCTGATTGCATATGTTGAAATAGCATATGTTGAAATTGGAGTACATTGTATGCATATTTTGTCTCGGTTCTTTTTGCAGGTGATTAGAGTTAGCTCTTCAGCAAATGCTAGATTGTAGTATTGATTTTTTTTTTTCTTTTTTTAAGGAAGACTTCTGAAATGACTGAAGATGTGATTATAACAAATGCAACAAACAATTTTGTTGTAGCAGTGGTGCGCAGCAAAGTAAACTGAGTTCTGATTCTTTGAGTTTTGGTTCCTGTGTGCTGGGAGATGCATATATATTCAACTTCTGGAGAAATTTGGCTTTTTTTTTTTTTTTTGTCAACTGTTCCAGTCTCTAGTTGCAATTCTGATTTACAGTCTTACAGATGGATTTTTGTTTTATTTCTGTTTTTGCATGAGGTACTTGGATGTGGGGAGATATTTGCCTTTTAAATCATGTTTGAAATTGAACACTCCTGAGCTGTCCCATTTTGAAGTCAATGAGATTTACCCTAAAGAGCATTCTTAACTTTATACTTTCAGAGTTTGCGTATGCTGTGCTGTATAGAATTGTATTTGATCTATCTTTATGAAGTATTGGTCATTCATTCTTCACGTGAGAGCAAAAGGTATTCAGGATTTTAGCTGTTTTCAGGTTTAAGCTTATAAAGTGAGGTAAGCTAATGTGGTACGCTTAGGAGATCAAATGTTCACAGCTGCTGTTTAAGCATGTTTAAGCATTGTGCTGTTAAGCATGTTTTCTAGCAAATATCAAACTGTATTGCCCAGTCCCAAGCATATTTTTTGTTTAATCTGTGTTGCAGGGTATGAGTTAGTGTCCTATGACAGAGCCAAAATGTCAGATGACATCAAGAAGCGGTTTGAATTCCCTAACGCAGTTATTCAATCACAGGTAATTTTATTTTAAATGTTAAACAAATGGAATAATCTGTAAAGAGTTTTCTTCGGTGTTCTGCTACCTGGCTCCAAAGAGGTTTTAAGAAAGACTTCAAACTTTCAACTAAACAAGCTTCAAACCAGAAAACCTAAGTAGTTGTTATACTTCAGATGCAAACAAAAGCTAATTGCTGAGTCTGTGTAGCCTGAACATAGTACATAATCACTCATCGCTGTAAAGTCTCTGCATGAAAATTAGAAAGCTTCCAGTCCTGGAAAGTTTAAGTAGGGCCAAATGCATTCTAGTAGCCCAGTCAGTTGGAGAGAAGCAAAGAGCTGCCAGACGTCATGTGTGAGTTGGAAGTTCTTGACAATACTTCATGCAGCTGTCTTTAGAATTGATATATTTTTTTCCTCCTGTGTGATGACAGCTGAACTACTGCTGTCTTGTCTGACCTTAGAAACTCCGTAGAGATTCAGTATGATCAGCAGACAAAATGCCTTTATCTTCATATCATATGAATAAACATCTGCCTTTAACTTTCTCATTTAAATAAAGTGTTTTTCATAGTGTCTTTAACAAGCAGCAAGGAAGAAAGTAATAACCTCTATTTCCAGAGGTTCTGGCTTCCACTTCTATTCTGTGACCCCTCAAAAGACACTGACATCAGCTGTCCAGGTATTATTCTAGCTGTCATCAAACATCTGCTCTGCAGATCATGTTGCCTGTACAAACAAGGATCGGCAAAATGAGGGACTTGAGCAGGGTTTTTTAGAAGAAAAGGTTTTACTGATGAATCTTGGAATGTGGTGGGCTAAACTGCATTTTGACTTTACTTTATGTAGCTCACAGAAGCCCCTTTTTATTAATAAGCCTTTTTGTCCAGTAAAATGGAACTTAAATTTTTAAGGACACAGTTGTTTATTTCTGAAGTTTCTGATCATAGAATGGTTTGAGTTGGAAGGGACCTCTTAAGATCATCTAGTTCCAACCCCCTTCCTGCTATAGGCAGGGACGCCTCCCACTAGACCAGGTTGTCAGAGTCCCATCCAGCATGGTCTTGAATGCTTCCAGGGAGGGGGCGTCCACACCCTCACTGGGTAGCCTGCTCCAGTGACTCACTACTCTCACAGTAAATAATTTCTTCCTATTATCTAAACCCCAGCTCTCAGCCTGTCCTAGTAAGGAGGTCTTCCAGTCCTCTGATCATCTTCATGGCTCTCCTCTGGACTCACTCCAAAAAATTCATGTCCTGTTTGTGTTGGGGCCTCCAGAATTGGATGCAATAATCCAGGTGTGGTCTCAGGAGACCAGAATAGTGGGGCAGAATCACCTCCCTTAACCTGCTAGCTGTGCTCTTGAAGCAACCCAGAATACAGTTGGCTTTATGGCATGCAAGCACACACTGTTGGCTCATGTCCAATCTTTCATCAACTGACACTTCCACATCCTTCTTTTCAGGACTGTTTTTAAGCCGTTCTCCACTCAGCCTGTATTTCGCTTGGGATTGCCCTGACTCAGGTGCAGCACCTTGCACTTGGTCCTGTAGCATTTCATGAGGTTGGAATGGGCCCACCTTTCAAGCCTGTCTAGGTCCCTTTGTAAGGCATCCTTCCCTACCAAGCTGCACTACTCAGCTTGGTTTCATCTTCAAACTTGCTGAGGGTGCAACTCAGTCCTACTGCACACACTGCCTACAGAGATGTTAAATAGCACTGGTCCCAGCACTGATCACTGATGAAAGCCACTTGTCACCGGTCTCCACTTGGACACTGAGCTGTTGACCATGACTCTCTGAGTGTGACTGTCCAGGCAATTCTTTATCCAGAGAGTGGCCCACCCATCAAATCTATTCTTTTCTGATTTGGTGGCCAGGACGTCGTGCAGGTCAGTGTTAAATGCTTTGCGTATGTCCAGATATGTGCAATGAGGTCTCCCCTGAGCCTCCTCTTCTCCAGACTAAACAATCCCAGCTCCCTCAGCCGCTCCTCATAAGACTTGTGCTCCAGACCCCTCACCAGTTTTGTTGCTCTTCTCTGGACACGCTCCAGGGCCTCAATGTCTTTTTTTTATGAGGGGCCCAAAACTGAACACAATACTTGAAGTGCGGCCTCACCAGAGCTGAGTAGAGGGATGATCACCTCCCTGCTCCTGCTGGCCACACTATTTCTAATGCAGGCCGGGATGCTGTTGGCCCTCTTGGCCACCTGGGCACACTGTCAGCTCATGTTCTGCTGAGCATCAGCCAACACCCCCAGGTCCCTTTCCTCTTCACAGTCATCCAGCCACTCAGCCACAAGCGCTGCTTTCATTCGCCAGTTCACTCAGAACCCATGGATGGATCTGGTCAGGTCCTATGGACTTGTGCATCTTCAGGTTCTTTAGATGGTCTCAAACCTGATCTTTTCTTACAGCGGAAAAAGACAAATAATAGAAGGCTCACTTGTTCTCCAAAAAGCTGTTGTAAGGCTGTGGTCTGAGTGGGCAGACTATGTTACTGCTCTTTCATTGAAATAGCTGCACAGAAGCAAAGACCTGACTTAGTTCAATTTTCTCATTCTCATTCTATTTCCATAATAAGCTTTTTTGTTCTGTTTTTCTGTTTTTTGTTTTTTTTTGTGTGTGTGTGTGTGTGTGTGTGTGTGAAGAATGGCAGAGTACACATTGAAACCTTTGAGAAGTGCAATCTTGTAGTCTAGGAAGGTGTGTAGATTTATAGTGGCACTGTTCTTAGAAATGTTACCTGCTATCTCAGAGTTCGTCATATCAGACTAATGGCCAGCCTTTGAAGGAATTGCAGATAAATCCTAAAAAGAGAAGAAACCCGGAAGCATTTAAAGTATTTTCCTGTATTTTTATACACATAACAGAAATGTTAATCGTGTGGTTTGTGGTTTTTTTTTGGGTTTTTTTGTTTTTTTTCTTTGTTTCCTCATTTATTTTTGTCCAAAACCATTGGAGAGCAGATGGAGCTGTTGTTCTGGTTATGTTGATAATCTGAAAAATTGTTTTTTTATGGAGGGCCTGGAAAATTAGTCGTCTTGGTTGGGTTTTTTTTTGCCACCGAATAGCTTTATGAGAAATACAGTTAAATCCAAATGTTTGATTTAAAGTAAATCAAACATTTCTGAGTGTAATTGTGCTGTCAGGTATGCTAAGGGTTTAGGTTGTGAGACCGTGTTTATCATCAGTGTTTTCCTAAAGCAGCGCTTCAGAACTTCGCGTGTTTCTGATCTGTGTTCAAATCTGCTTGCTTTCACTAAGCAAGTTCAAGACTTGCTTTCACTGACTTGAGTAGTAAAGAATATAATAATGGCCAGTGCTGTAAAGTGTGCTGTGAGGTCTGTACAGTGATGGAGCCATAGGTCTATTACAGCTGATAAAATGTCTGCAATTCCTGAGTACATGAATAATCCTAATCTTACAGGAAGCTCTGTAAAAAGATGCACTTATTTCTGTTTTTTTCTGCAGTGAAGAAGAAAAAAATAACATTTGATCTGCATGTGTTTTTTATTTTTTATTTAGGCAGTGGGCCATCTGATTGCTGCAGTACTGAAAGAAAATGCTTCTTCAGAGAAGATCAAGCAGACCTCTCACCAGGTCTGTGCCATTCTTTGACTTCTGCCTTCTTTCCCATCCATGAATGCCTACATTTTTCTGTGGATTCTTACTTCCTGTGTGTTACTTTAATAAATTCTAGAAGTTAAGCATGCTGACACCATGTGTTTGGGTGTACAGGTATAACTCAGCCTTCAGGGTCAGAAGGCAGAAACCTTAACTCTGCATAATAGCAATATCTCGCTCTGCTCAACCAAAGAGAGTTTTGAATTTGTTTACATTACCAGAAGTGACATGTGGTGAGATGCTGCCATTTTGTTAACAATAAATAAATGACAGCAATATGGACATTTAGAAAGTATATACTTTCACATAGCTGTATTGATGTTTTCTTATATATTAACTATGGAAGAGCTCACATTTATGTTAGAGAGCATGGTGTAAAAGCATACTTTTAATTAAGTCAAGCTCATGTAAGTATGAATCTATCTTATTAACCAAGAGCCATATGCAGTGCTGATGTTTGCAGGTGTCAGAGCCGTGTTAGGGAGGTCCTAGGATTTCCTCTGTTTTTCCTCTCCAGTGCTAATTTGTACTGAAATGAGCAGGAAAAAAAGTGTGGATTTTTTCTTTGTCTGAAGTCCCATACCCCAAACTAAGAAACCCAAAATCAAACCTCAAAAAACCTCACTTTTGATGTAAGGAAATGTTTGAGGTGTGTAGTTTCTCTACACTGAGCACAATCATATTTCTAAATGGGATTCTATCTTGAGCTAAAACCTGATTTCTCACCTCTACTACCCTGTGGAAGTACTGAACTTAAACATAGCAAGACTTTCTAAAACAGTAGGAAGCAGAATGTAGCTCCTGTTAACATTATGTGTGCCCTTTTTTTTTCTTTCCTCTTTTCATAGAATTTTGCAGTATACAGTTGTTTTAAATGTTTTTAAATGTTTTCCTTTCTCCATTTGGAAACCACAAAGTCAGCAAACCAACTTAGAAATGCAAATGTGGTATCAAAATAAACAGTGGGTTTGATGGATAGACCTTTGTCTTTAACAACAAGTGGAGAGAGTGGAAGGCTTCATTTGAAGAATGAAGATGACTTCCTCCTCTGTAGCTAGAGGACGCATATAAACAGCTGTCTGCACTACACTGTACTATAGACACAGTTTGACGTAGCAGTTCCTGATGTCTGTAATTATATATTAATATTTCTAAGGAAAGTAGAATTGATGTGAGCCTAATCTCACAGGCACAGCTGAAAATCCCATTGTGTCTTATTCTTCTGTACATACTGAAGGCAGTGTGTCTGGGGACGAGAAACATGAGAGCTATCCCAAAGTAGTCCTTTACTAGATGAAGAATCTGTATTCCAGCTTCCTCTTTGTACTCTCTAAGGCTTGAGGAGAAGCTGTTAAGCAGGTTTTTACTTACAAGTGTGTTTGAAATGAAAGACGATGTCAGCCTTCTCATACTTTTAATGTCTCATTTGTCTCATACTTTTGTCTCTCCTTGTCTCATACTTTTAATTTTAGACTCCTGCTCTGAACTTACTCTGGGAGAAGTGCTGCAGTGAGAATGTTGCCTTGAGAACAGCTTGCTCTGAGGGTTTGGTGGCACTTGTTGCAGAGAACCATGCCGAGCTCAGCTATGTTCTTCATGGAGCTGTCAACCTGATTCCTTCAGCAAGGTGGTATTTGTTTGTCTCATTTTGTGTCTTTTGCCAACTACTTATAAATCAGTGTTTTTTTTCCCTTGTAAGCCCTATGGTAAAGAAGTGGCTCTGTGAATGACTGTACTCAAACAAGTATTCATGGCAGTGAATTGACAGTGCCCTACCATCCTGCTGCAGGACACTTTTCATCTTGGCAGTCACCATATTGGTTTGACTCTGAAAGAACTCACAGTCTCTCCCACACATGCAGGTGGATAGCCTCAAAAATCAACGCACTTCCTGGTTTTGTTCCCTCTGTCATGGGGAGGAAAATGGCAGTAATTTCTTTAAGGGAAAGGGAATACCTTCCTAATCTGCCTGTCCAAATAACTGGTTGTTCACATAAACCCACCATCATTGTCTGGGGAGGTATTAGGAATTACTGTCTGGTGTTTCCACTTCTGCTAAAGGAGAAATAATACTTAACTATGCAGCTATTACCTCTTAGAAAATTATGCAAATATAACACTTACATGTTGTGATGTACTTTTAGTATAGGTAGTCAGCACAATATACCGAGAGAATGCAAATCTGGGCAAAATATGTACAATGTACAAAACTTAAAAATGAAAAGTCAAACGATGACTTGGTAAGTGTTATTACTCAAGTCACCCAGCTCTATTAAAAACTTTGGGGGACTTTTGTCTCTCTCCATAGTGTCATTTTTAGCCAAACCTGAAATGAAGGCTGTTCCAAAAGTAACGCCTCCTGTTTTATTGTGTTGGTCCAACATCAGAGGCAGATGTTGGTGATATGGCAGTAGAGATGGAACCCTCTCACCTGTATTCCATTACGTTTTATTGCCATGTGATAGATGGAAGCGAGGAGCAGTCTGACAAAATGATGTCTAACATGGAAGTGTGTCTGAAGCAAAGATGTGGAATCCCTGCATGCAGAAAAATTGGCACCCATTGACGTTCATGAGTACTTGCTGAACGTTTCTGGAGGCCAAACAGTGGATGTGAGTGCAGTGAGCTAGTGGGTGGTGCCTTTCAGCAGTGGCAACAGTGACACTGGGTCACTTTCACTGGTGCAGATTTTTATGAGTGCAGCATGCAGTGTCTTGTTCATTTCTGGTGAAAATGATGAAAAACAGAGTTTTGTAGCGGAGATCTTTCTCTTATCAAAAAGTATCTCTTTGTATCTGTTGTAGTTTCCATGGAAATAAATAGGAGGCATTACTTTCAGAGAGATCTGTGTAACTAGTGCTACACCTGTGATGTATTATGCTGGTGAGCTCAGTGCAGAGGTTGCAGAAACCATGCAATTGAAGATACGTTTTACAGCCCTTCTAAACTCGCAGAATCAATTTTAGGATGAAGTTTCTCATGATCAATCTGAGCCCAGGATGAATTTAGCTTTGATTAAACTGCAGTGAAATGATGAAGAAATCACTTGCTTAAGAAAAAAAAAAAAAGAAAAAGAAAAGGACTCAAGCCTTGTGGCTGACTTGCTTAAAGTTGAATTATGTGTAGGATCTTGCTGTGATGATGAGACTGTGTTGATTTTACAATAGTTGGTTATGAATCCCTATGGAACATTTTGTGAATATGTTCTTACAATGTAAATAATTTCTGCAAACCACTGCACTCAAAAGGATCTGCAATTTGGGAGCAAGGGAGGGATCGGTATTGTTAACAAAGAAGCAAAACCACCTGTGCTTTAGACACTGGGAATCTGAGCACTTTGACATAAATGATATGGAGAGCTTCATTAGCTGCGGCTTACAGATTAAAAAATGTTTAATTCCTGTTCTGCTAGGGATTGTTAAGAGTATCACCAGTATATAGGGAAGTTTAAATTTTCATACTATTTCTGCTTTAGGATAAAAACTGCTAGAAGACAGTATTTTAAACTGAATTGATCTTAAAGACAAAAATAAAGTACTGAAAGGACATGACTCTGCCCCAGTTCCACTCATTCTTAGATTTTTCCACAAATCACCACAAATGGTTAGTTGCTATGGTAAGTGCTGGCACATTACCTAGGAACCACTATACATATATTTTTGACATTTTTTCCTCAAGCTGCCACAGTTCAAACCACATCCTCTGCAGACTGCAAAGCAGGATTTAGCCTAACCACAGAAGTCCCTGGGTTTAAAATGTCTGTAGCCTCAGGAGCTGATTAAAATGATTGTTTCTCATTGGTTCTTTTTGGTGCTGATGCCTTTTTTTTTTTTTTTTTTTTTCCCTCTCAATTGTTTTAGAGTCTTAGCCTGCTGTTTCTTGTTATTTCCAGCCAAATTTTCATCCAGGTTTGCTCTGGGGCTTTGCACAGCAGTGTGCACAGTATCTTTAAAAGAAAATAAATGTGAGATACGCAACCAGAAAGGCACATGGAATTGCTGAGCACATTTCAGTGTTGGATGAAGTTAAGTAAATGTTTTATTGGCAGAGACTACTGATGTTTTACTCTTTCTTCCCTTCCTTTTGTTATGATGAATTTAGCAGGGGCTTAGCACACCTAGTGGTTTTTATTTTGTCAGGTGTATCAAATTCTACATGCTAGGAAAGACATTGTTTGAGATGCATCCATTGCTTATCTGCATTGACTTTTTACATGGTTCTCAGTATCTGCTTATTATTATAGCAGGAAACTATTCGTGTCTCTGGTGCGTTATTGTACTTGTCTGGTAGACTCAGAATTCAGGTTTCCTCTGATGCCTCTAAAGTGTAGACCTCATGGAGAGTTACATTTGTGTCTGAGTCTGTTTGTTTATACATACTTTCTGGTGTATATGCATAAATATGCACTCATATATATACGGATATACACGTGCACACTTTTTACTTTGTTTTTGATGTTCACCTTCAACTTCCTTTGCTTTTATTCCGTAAAATAGCAGTTTTCTGCCAGTATGAATCATCACAGCCCTTTGTATTATAGAATAGATAAATCCTGTGGACAGTATTCAATAATGAATGATCATAAATAACCAGAATATTATATTAAAAACCTATTCAGCAATAAATTATTGTGATCTTTAAGAAACTGTCAGAGGTTTTTTTTGTGTATTTACATTTTCACAATGTCCTTATTACCTGAGCAGGAGCACTGCAGTGAATTCTTGCAGTATGGCATAGCAGCATGCTACTTGAGTTCAGGATCTGAGTGCAAAGCCTCAAGCAGGTGTTCTTCCCCCACCTCCTATCAGGGAAATTCAGACCAGCAGTACTGAAATGTCCAATCAGTCTAGCCCATTCTCTTACTGTTTTATTGTTTGCTTCTTCTGCGCTGCATAGTTGCTCTGTTGATGTTGGGGGTATGTCAACAGATTGATCTTTAAATGGCTCAAGCCTTATAGTGCCTCCAAGATCATTTTTCTCTTTCTCCCCATGCCTATCCAAAAGACTCCCCTCCTCTGTGTGTTAGGCTGGCTGCTCTGGGATCTGTAGGCCTGCTGCGCTCCTTTGTTTTGGTTGCTTGGCAACAGAATTCTGCTGAACCTCCTATTCTTGTCTACGGTTGGATTTCTGTGTTTGAAGAGCCAGGTGTCATGATAGCCACTAATTTTAATGATTACAGACACATTTTTCAACTGATCCATTTTTGGAAGAAAACAAGCAAGCACAGTGTGTTGGTTTTTCAGCATTGCTGCAAAGTGTATAAAAGACACAGAAGAAAGCATATGCTTCTTTGCCTCTATCTGGAATATGAACCAAAACATTTTCTGGTGGAGGCATCTACTGTTGGAATCTCTGTGGGATATTCCCTGGTGTACCTTGCCAGCTTATGGAAGAGTTGCTCTGCAGGTGGTGTTAAATTTTATAAAGATCTGGCAGTTAGAAGTGATATTTATTTGTAATAGTTGTCCATTGTCTTTGTTCTGAGTTTTAGGTTTTGATTCCAAAAGCATTCATAAATATCAAGCCTTGCTGTTTTTGTTTGGTTGGTTTTTTTTGGGGGGGGGGAGGAACTACATCACCCCCTTTTTGATTTTACGTGGGCCTAGCCTGTTCGTGCAAGCTCTTATCTTTTTATAGTGCTAAAGTAAAGTCTCATTGAGCTTTGACAGAAATTACTCTTGTTCAGACTTCTTGCATCACTTAAAAAGTCTAAATTTAGGTTGATTAAACTCGACATTTAAAAAAGTGTTTATGGAGCATACTGCACTCTATGCATAACGGTTAGTATTAAGTATCTCAGTTTGCTCATCTGCTGAATGAGAATGGTGGTTTCTGTTTGTACTGTTAGAGGCGTATGTGAACTTCATGAAATGTGTAACTTCATGTTTCCAGCTGGTCCATTCACTGTTGGAGAAGTGGAGTTACAGATGAAAGAGATTTTTCTGACTTTCCACTGCTAGGAAATAAAGACGGTAACAATAATAATAAACAACAGTAAAACAACACTAGCCTCTTTTTTCCGCCCTTATTTTTCACTGTGTGATAGAAGGAACTTCTTGTATTTGTTAGGTGACGATCTTTTATAAAACATATTGTTAATTCTTCCTGTTTGTTTTTCTTCAGCTACTGTTTTAGTAATGGAAGCAGTGAAATATATGATAGCATTTTCTGGATGAACCATCAAATAATAAATAATGACTTTTCCTCTGTGTCTACATTTTCACTGTGTAAAACGTGATTCTTCAGAATATATTTTGGATTCTGTGAATAACTGGGTTGGGTGTGGTGTGATCTGGTTTGAAAGATGTGGAACGCTGTGCAAAAGAAAACAGAATTTTGAATATCATGCTTTTAAACTCAATCAAGCAGTATCAACCTTTAGATTTGTTACTGTCTTTGCTGGTCTTTTTTATATTCATTATCCCTTGAAAATGGGATAAGTCCTAACAGTAAAAAATACTTCTTGTTTCTTGTCTTTTCACTGAAAGCAAACTTAAAAGTGTAAGAGGAGGGAAATAAAATAGTTGTATGCAACAATCTCTTGAGATTTTAAGTCAGGATAAACTAGATATCTCAAGCATTTTTTTTCTGAGAACGTATGTTTTAGTGTATTTAGATGCTTTCTCGTGGAGATGAGTAAGCCTGAAATTTGTGTACTACACTGAATGTTTACCTGTCCATTTGCATGCAGAGAATCACTATTTTCAGGCTTTAATATTTTAGAATACCGCTGACCACTAAACTGGGGACAAAATTGTGCTATTAAGATCAGGTGGAAAGAAACCATCACAAGTGTTAATTCACACACTAATAATTATTTGCTATATTGTTCATTTCCTGAAAAACAGGAAGACTGAAAACAAAGACATGGATATACAGCCTGCCTAAAACTGTGTAGACAGGTGTAAACAGGTCCATAAGGAAAATTCAGTGCTTCTTTAGTGTCAGTTTTGTTACTAGGTTCCTTCTTTTTTTTGTAAGAATCAAATAACTTGATCCACACTTGACGATGTTCTACTTCTTTTTGTCAACAGGAATGTGCATGGCTTAGTAAAAACTATTTGGAAACTACTGCAAATTCAAGCTACACAGCTGGGAAGAGATGGAGATGAGGCTGTTCAGAATTTGTATGGAATCAGGTTAGTTTCAATTTGTTTGAAATAGACTCCTTAAAAACATTTTGTAATAAAGGTTAATACTGGCATTCAGTCCATTTATTTGTTTGTTTGGGTTATGCTAACCAATTCTGGCCGAATTTGATAGGGTAGTGTCTGTGCAAGGGAGTTAACTGCTGCATGTTTCTTGAGTGATTCAAGGGACAGCTAGCTGCGTACAGCTGAACCTGGGTTCATTTTTAAGCTCAGCCTTTGTTATCTGTATGTGTGCTTATCAGCTGGGGGAAGACGTTATTCCAAGCTCACAGCTGTGCAGATGCATAACAACATAAAGCAGTTGTTTCTGAAGAAAGAGTTCTCAGCAGTTACAGTTCTCACAAAACAAAATCTTTATTAGAACACTGTTATTAATACAATAATTTGTCACAACTGTCTCTGTACATTTTTTAATGTGTTCTAGCAGTCCTTATGGTATGGGGAGAAGTATGTCTTGAAGTAGCAACAAATGAGATGGGAAAAGACTTTTGTGAAATGAATAATATTATGAGGATGTCTGAATGTGGTAGTATTATTGTCAGAGGTGATACTTTGCTACTTTCTTTAACCAAGCTTTGGAAATTCATTCAAGATCTTATTTGAGAATCTCACTAGGATAGATACAGAGTATGAGCTGCTTTCTTTTTGCAAAATGTGAGGGAGTTAATGCTTTAGTAATAGTTCCAGCAGAACTGATCTTCATCAACTTCAGACAACTCCTCAATAACTTAGAACAGCATATTTGCCATTTCCCTGAACCAGTAATGCACCCTTGTGGCAAAGAAGGCCTGCAGCAGCCAGGGATGCAAGAATAGTGATGCCAGCAGGCTGGCAGAAGCAATCCTTCTCTCTGCTCAGCCATGGTGAGACAGATTTTGGTGCTGTGTCCACTGCCAACTTACCAGTGCAAAAAAAAATGGAACTTAATGGTGAGAGTCCAGAAAAGACCACACAGATGACAGAAGGACTGGAGCACTTTTCATATGAGGAGAAGCTGAGAGAACTGGGACCCTTCAGTCTTGAGAAGGCTCAGTGGTATCTTATCCGTGTATATATGTTCCTGATAGAATGTATGAAGAAGACATTCCTAGACAGTAGTGACTGCAGACTGGAAAATGGGCTCAAATTGTAACACAGGAGACTCCATATTATTCAAGAGAATTCTTATTTTTTTGGTACTGTGCAGGTGATCAAACACTGGAGCAGGTTGCCTAGAAGTGTGTAGGGTTTCTGTCCTTAGAGATGCTCAAAACCCGACTGAGCAATTCTGGACAACCTTCTCTAGCTGCCTCTGCTGGAGCAAATGATTTGGAGTAGATGGTCTCAAGAAGTTCCTTACAACTTAAAAGTAGTTTTTGATTCTGCTTTTTCTTAAAAGTTTTAATGAGTTTGATAGTACAGAGATAAAATGAATGCTAGAAGCTCAAAAGGGGCAAAGGAAGGCTTCGTAACAAAGAACCAATACTGGGGCTTGTGCAAATATAGTAGCATGATGTTTGCTAATGGTGCTTTTATTTTAAGCAGACTGAAGACCACTTCCCTCTCATCTGTTTTTATTTTTTTTTTCTTCTATAAAGATGAAGCTCTTAAATGTTCTTACTGTTAAAGTGGTTGCCATGTTAAAGTAGATGATTTCAAATGCATCTAGAGCAACTAATATGAAGCTGCTTGCCCTGCAGTAGCAGTCTTCTTGAGACGTGATCTTGGTAAACTCCTCCAGCTCTAGAGAAATTACGAATCATTTTGATTTTAGCAATTACTCTTCTGTCTTTTTATGCAGAGAAGAGATATTGTCATGGCATGTTGTATTCTAATGCTTTAAGAACATAAAATACACTGTTTGGTAGAGGAAAATCATGTATTTTCCTCAGTATTTAATTTTGCTTATGTAGAATGGAGGAGACTTTGGAGAACTGGGTGCACTTACATAGGTCACTCTGAAGGTAATGCCTCCTATTTATTTCCGTGGAAATGACAATAGATAAACAAGGAGTAAAATAATACTATTTAATAGACCACATTCTCAGCTACAAAACACTACTTTTTTCAACACAGTCACCAGTATTAACTATGTATTTTTACCAGCTGTGAACAAGAGCCAGAATGCCATACTCTGTGTGACTCTCTGGGATGTGATTTGTCTTTTACTATTGCTGCTGAAATCCACCACCCACCATCTCACTGTGCCAACATCAACTCTTTAATCTCCATAAACGTTCTGCAAGTATTGATGGATGTCAGTGGATGCCATTTTTTCTGCATGGAAGAATTCAATTCCATCAATTTCCTCCATAAGCACTTCTATGTCAGATAATGTTTTGTCAGAGTGCCTCTCTGCTGCCATCTGTTGCACAGCAACAAAATGTAATGAAATACTGGCAGGAAAGTTCAGCCTCTGCTGCTATACCAACATCCACCTCTGGCGTTGTGGGTGAATGTAGTAAAAAAGAAGACATTAATTTTGGAGCAGCCCTTGTATTATACTGTCAACTGTGCAAAAGTATACAAAAATCATCAATGAATAATGAAAAAATACAAGAATGTTCACAAAAGTTCATGGTACGCAGTCTCTCTTGGAACATTCATAAAATAATATTACAGGCTAATGGATAGATTTTTTTAAAGCCAATCTCAATTATAAATAATAGAACTACTTACAGTGCATCTTCTTGTTGTGATATAATATCTAATTCTTGAAAAGAATTGGGAGAAAATAACGTGTTGTAGTTTGCAGGATTTTGTGTGGTTGCATGTTCTGATTTCATTTAGGAAAGCCTCTGTAGTTTGAGAGTTGTGACTCTACACTTCCTTTAAGCAAATCAACCTTGGAAAACTGAGAAGGGTTTGTTTGTCTCTGCTGCTGAAGAAAGCAGGAAATGTTCCTTTTAACCTAGTAAATTGATAGGAACTGCCTCATTTATCACTTAGCTTTGGGATTCCTAATTGTTTCCTTAAGCTGTGTAAGTATCGCTGTCTTTCTGACAAACTGGTACTTCAGGGGTCGCTAAATACCAAATCAAACATGCCATTCAGTATATGTGAAATAATTGATGCAACTAAAATTTAAATCTGGGATGGTCTGATTTTTTATGATGAAGTTGGCACCAGCTTTAGCGAGTCAGAAGTAGTGAGAAAGTAGTTGTGACTGTGAGTGAGAACTGTACATTCCCACTGGATTAGGTCTGTCTCTGCTAGCATTAAGTTGTTTGGTGTTTTTTTCGAGCAATCCCGAAGTTACTGCTGAAGAAAAACTTCTCAGTACACATCTTTTTCCCAATGCCCATAACATTATAAAATAGAACTTCTGGGGGTTACATATTTTGACGTTTCATTATTAATCACAGTTAACTATGGAGCTTAACAGGTTTATTTTAGCATTGAGCTTGTGCATGAGAGCACACCGAAGTTGTTATAAAAGCTGTTTTTTATTGGATGACAAGCCATCTTTATTTTGGGCTTGGTGTGTCATGTGTGCCTACTTCATGGCATTTTGATTTTAGCATTGTAGGAGTACTTCAGTTACTGATGACATAGTTTTCTCATTAGGAATGGTAATTAAAATATGACAAAGGTATTGAAATAAGCAGATGCTGTAACTCTGTATGTCTATACAGGGCTGTGCTCTTTCAAGGCTCTGGCATAAGTCAGTACTGTTTCTAACCTGCTGCCTGAAAAAATGATTCTTTTCATGGCGTGCTAGACTCCAGTGCTAGATAGCCAACAAATTGTCTCTTGAATGCTGCAGTCTTTGAAAGCTGCATTGCAGCAATAACCTTAGTCTTTAGAATTTCTGTACACAGACTATAAGATTCTTTAACTCCAGTAAAATGGAGGAGACATCTGAAGACCATGTATATAAGTAAACAAATCTTAGATAAATGAATATGGGGATTACCACACCTCCAGCCCAAAAATGAGGACCAGAGCTGTAATGTGTGCCTACTTCTCAGTTAATGCATATTTTCTGAACACACTGCAAGTAGTCTGTCACAGTGGTCAGTCTCACAGCAGTCCCTGTACTTTGAAGTTACTTATTTCCTGAACAGAATCACGGATCTAACGAAGAAAAAATTATTTGAGGAGCAGAGGGAAAATCCAGTATAATTAAACAAGCAAACAAACAAAAAACTTCTGTGCTTGAAGAATTGTTCCAGTAACTGATTTTTTTCTCAGTGAAAATACATTCTCTTTATATAGACAAAATTTGCCAATTTCAGTTCCCAGCATCTAATTATTGTTTGCTAGTTTCATCAGTCTTACTGTATTGGCACTCACTAGATGACATCTGAAGTACTGTGTTCAGTTTTGGGGCCCCCAGTCCAAAGAAGAAGCGATAAACCTGAATGAATTTATTGGAGGGCCTGTAGGATAGTGAGAGGGCTGGAGCCCAGAGCACCAACTGCAGCTTGGTTAAGCAGCAATCCTGTCTGCATGCTAGTCAAATAGGGCTCTTTCAGGCCTTCTGGGTGGTGTAAGTGGCAGTCAGTCATTAATTCTGCAGACTTGTGTGGGTGGTAGGAGGTCTGTCTGTGAAGAATAGCTGAGTGTGATGCCTTGGTGATCTTTTCAAATCAGCAGTTGTCCCAAGGCTGGCAATAAAGAGGAGGATTGCAGGCTGCTGTGGGACCTTCTGAAAAGAAAAGCTGGTGAGGGCAGTCAGTTGAGAACAGATTTGAAGTGTTCAGTTGAGCAAATGGTTGATTTGGTTTCAGTCACTGAAGATTACTACCTGTGCTTAAAAGACAGAAGTATGTTGTAGTTCAGTATGTTGTGCGCACTATGTGGAACCTACTGCTAAATGTGCTGCTACCAACTCAAATCAGGTGACACAACACTGTTGATTACACTGATTTAAAAAAAAAAAAGAAATAGAACTGAGCCAAGAATTTTCAGATTGACTTTTTGTTTAATTCTCTTCTCCCAGGGATCCTAGAAAATGCACTAATTTCATAATGTAAGTCTTGGGAAAGCAGGTAAAGAGGGTTGGTGATACCAGGGTATTAAACTGTCCATCTCTACAGCTGCTTTAATTTTGAAGCTAGTAAATTTACACACTTTCTTTCTGCATTATAGATCCAAATGTGATTTCTCTGCATTTCAGGAACAATCCTCATCCTTTAATCACTGTCCTTGAAAATAGACCTGATTGCTGGCCAGTTCTACTTCAGCAGATAACAGTATTTTTCCATCAGTGTTCGGAGAGGTAAGTAAAAGAAGAAACTGAAAAGTAGGTAACTCAGTTGTCAGCAAAATTTTCTTCTTGAAGTGAACTGCAATTGTACAGGCTTGTATGTAAGCAATATGAAGAGTTTCTTTGGAAAAAGATAATTGTGTCACTAAATTTTGTAATTTAAAGGTTAAAAATAGAACAATAAGTAACAATATAATCCATTAAGAATCTATTTTTAATTTTTTTCTTTAATCGCCTGCATTGGTAACATTTTTGTGGATGTGGAGAAACGTGTGCAAAGTTGATTAAAAAATTATTTTTATTATTTATTTTGTAAGCAGAGTTAAAAATAGAAATAAAATAAAATTAGTTAAAAAAAAAAAGATCCACTTTCTATGCTAGAAACCACAAATACTGTAGTTCAGCTACTCATGGAAGAAGTTTACTAATCCCATTAAAAATTGTAATCTGCACCATGTTTTAGCAAGTAGAGTTTTAGAGGGATACAAGAATGATTTGTATTTGCCAAAATTATGACTATTTAGTCAAAGATGACAATTAATATATCATGTGTGTAACTGATCTATGCTAAACATGGATGGTGTAAGATAAGCACAGGAAGCTATATCTCATAGGAAAGAGGATTTAAAAAAAGGAAAATCAATGGCATAGTCATACATTTAACAAGAAATAGATATCTAATCTGCCAACAGTTTCAACATTCTTTCATGCTTATCTCCAAGGAACTTCTCCAGTAAAACTTTGGTGTAAGATACCAAACAGAGGAGCTGCCTGGCAGGCAAATGTTTTAAATGTTTTTGCAACCGTATGCATTTCAGATAAAAAGAATCTCCTTTCTCTTGTGTCGAAGTTGTCGAAGTCTTCTCTGGAAGACTCGTGTAAACAGATCAGAGTAATATTATAGTGAAACTGACTTCTGTATTATGCTAACGTAAATAAGTTTATTGATCTTAAAATTCTAGTAGATGTAAGCTATATGATCAACAGAGAGACATTCATGTAAAAGTCCAATTTAAATAATCGGAGTATTTTTTAAATATTATTTGCAGACTTGTCTTTCCACTCGGCTACTAAATCTGAGACTCACAAAGAGTCTCAACAGAGGTCTGACTGTGTTTTTTTGCTGGTGTGTTTCAAATTCAACACCTTAAACTTTCTTACCACTTTTGGTGCAAAAATGTCTGTGGACTGGAATTCCAGACTGATAATATGTTGACGTAGATTTCTTCTAAGTTGCGCTCAAGCTCTATCAAAGCAGTCTTGTTTGTAACTCATCCCTAACATTGATTTTCAGAATATTTGCTAATGTATTGACCATTATAGAATCACAGAACTGTAGGGGTTGGAGGGTACTTGGATCATCAAGTCAATCTCCTGCTAAAGGAAAGCATACAGATGCAAGGCCATGCACCAAGCCATGTTCAGTTGCTAAAGGTTCCTGTCAGTCTGCTTCTCCAAATTATCCAGGTTCCTTTGAAAAAATGTGCTTACCAGTGCCTTGAATGCTCTCTCCTGGTTGATATCAGAAGTAAATTTGCAGAGTGTACTCCATCTTATCACCAAATCATTAATGAAGACTAAGGAACACTGAACCCACTAATTATTCCTGTGGAACACTATCACTTGACAGCCTGATGATGCACTTTGCATCACTGATCATTACACTTTGAACCTAAATGTCTAGCTTGTTTTCCATCCCCTATAGAATCCACTTACCCAGGTGTATTTCACCAAATTTCTGACAGGGAGACAATGGATGACTTTATTAAAGGTCGTGGTAATTAGTCTTATTTGACGAGTCTAATAATAGACTTACTTGACTAGTCTACTAATGTCAGGATCAACTGGCAATCCTAACATGGTCAAACTGAAAGAATTTTTTGCCAGGAAGCTGCATTGGTTAAACTAGCTGTTGTTTCCTGTAATTGTTTGGGATTGTTGCCCAGGCTGGATGGGACTTGGAGCAACACAATCTAGAGGGAGGTATCCCCACCTATGGCGGTGGAGTTGGAACTAGATGATCTTTTAGGATCCTTCCAACCCAAACCATTCTATGATTCTAATAACTGAGAAGGAACAGATAGCTGTTTTTAGTTGAAATCAGATTTAATAATTAAAAAAGGATAATTCTGAATAACGTTTTCCAAGTACTGTTTCATTATGGTGCAGTAGACTCTCATATTATTCACCACAGAAAGTAACTTTCTTGAATTCAGGAAAAGTAGAATAAAATGAAGAGTATCTTAATGTTCAAGTATATATCAAATCATATTCCTGAGTGAATACTTAGTCTCTTACAAATGCGTTTCATTGTGTGGTTGTTAGATTAGATCTCATGATAGATAGTACTTTGTGATAGTAAATCGTGGGGTTTTTTCTTTGTTTTGTTTTGTGAGAGCTAGTAATGTCTTTCTTAACGCCTTTCTGTTAATTGTATCCTGTGAATTACTGCAGACCCAGGGAATGTCACCTTACTTGGGTTTTCCTTGGAATTCATTCAGTTTATGGTAAGAAGTACTCTTGGCAAACTTTTTTTTTTTTTTAACTGCAGGGCACAGAGTTCATGTGTTGCTATAATGGCTCCATTTCTAAGATACCTGTACTGTGAACCATCTCAGTTACGGGAATATGCTGAACTGCGAATGGGCTTGCTTAGGATTTTACTTCAGCCACGTGGTCCAAAGCATAAAGAAGCACCTTGTGTTCTGGAGCATCATATTCTTCAGCTCCTGTGTGATTTGATTCCACATCTTCAGGTAAATTTGTTGCCAGACCCCAACAGCAAGGACAGTGCTGTTACTGCCTTTCAAGTGAACGAATACAGCACTATCTTCCATTTTCTGTATACCTGATTCTGCATGGTGGTAAATACTACAACCATTTCTTTTTAGATGTATGTTAAAATCTTAGTTACGTTATAGAGTAACGTAGAAATATCTGATTGAAGAATATTTCTGTAAAAATAATATTTCCTTGCTGTATGAAATCCCCATACAATTTATTTGGCTGGTAGGACCTCAAGAACTGAGTTAATTTTCTGCTGCATTTGAAGAAAAAGGGATTTTTCTTATCAGTCACTTTAGGACCTTAAATTCTTAAGTTCATCTGTTGATGTTGTGGATAAGTTTTATTAAAGATTCCTGAATTTTGTTCTCTGAAGCTTTAATAATAACTGCAATGAAAAGACTGTAGACTAATAAAACTAATTTTAAACTTGAAGGAATTCTCCATAAATAAGGAAGGACAATTAAACTGGGATGTGTTTTTCAACTACCTCTCTACAGGTTAAAGACTTGCCACAAGTTACAGAAGCCTTGTTTTTTCTTCAAGAGCTATTCCTCAGCTTGTTGCGCTTTCCTGTGTTTTGGAAAGTTCAATTATCCCAATTTTGTCTGCAACTGATAAGCTTCTGTGAAGTGTGTTTAAATGTAACAGGAGAATGTTCATCTCTGATCTCCATAATAGAGGACAACTTTGAGCTCTTACAAGAGGTAAGAGTTGATTTTTGTGGAAGGAAATAGTCATGTTAAACTTAAAGGCTGTCATGCTAAAGGCAGGATTTTAAGACTTTTATATATGGCATTCATCTTTGAGTGACCAGTATTGTTTGGAAAGCTGATTTTTTTTTTTTTATTTGTTAGAAACCTTCTGAAGGAAAAAAAAGCGAACTGATGCTGTGTATATAAGCTAACCTTTAAATATATGTGTTGGTTTAAACTGAGTATTGTGTTTGTAGTTACTTAAAATCCTCACTGTGTGCTATTTTTATTATTAATTGCATGTTCTGTATCACTGCATTCATTAAAAGGCAATAAGAAACTCCTTAGAAAATTATGGTTGCTTTTCTTGTTTGTCCCTTGAAAAACAAAGATAACTTGAACCTTTTTCATTTTTTCCCTATAGGTGTTTCCAGTGGAACAGTGTGTAATTGGACTAGCACTTTTGCTGCTGCAAACGCCAGAAAGTCAACAGAAGTCTATCTTGAGTCTAGGTAAGGTTGTTCTGAAAGAAGAATCCATGCTCTTAAGATTGCATTTATTTTTGTTTTGTGAGAATAGGCCCTGCACTCCCCTGCATTTAGGTTGAAATGTGAAATATTTTATATAAACAGGATTTTCCCTTGATTTGAAAACTAAAATATGATCTGATGGCTCAATTTTTTCCACTACATTGACTTTTTCCATGAATACTGTATTCTATCCCTTTTTATTGAAGCTTGTTTGTTTCATTTTTAAGTCAATAAGAGGATATTTTCAGTGGAGAGTAATACATTCTGAATGGTTTATTTTGATAGATCTTAAGAAAGTAGGCCTGTTTATCTTCTTAATGTTTGTCTGAGCTTTTGACTAACAGTTTTGATTAATTGAGTTATTACAGTAAAAGTGAGGGACTACACTACATTCCATTATTGAATTTTGTGCAGCCATTAAGTGCTGTACAATAAAGAACAGAGGAGCAGAGTCTCTAAGTAGAACGTTCTACCGAAAATAAAAGGGATTCTCCAAAAGTATTGCCTCCTTTATTATTACATTTTCACAACACAGTAGTGGATGTTAGATCGCAGTAGAGAGTGAAGAGAGTGAACCTTCCCAACAATATTCCATTACGTTTTGTTGTTGTGTGACAGAAAGACAGTCAAAATAGAAATTGAACAAAATTGCATCTGACATGGAAGTGTGTATGGAGGAAAGGGGTGGAATTGAATTTTTCAATGCAAAAAAAATGGTATATCTTGACATCCATCAGTACTTGCTGGATGTTTATGGAGACCAAACCATGGGTGTGAGCGCAGTGAGGCAGTGGGTGGTGCCTTTCAACAGCAGCTGTGGGTCACCTCTGTTGGTGCAGATTTGTAAAAGCGTGGCATGCAGGCTTTTGTTCATTGCTGGTGAAAATGCAGAGCTAACAGTGGCGACTGTGTGGAAAAATTTTTGTATTGGAACAGTTTTGTAGCTGAGGATTTGCTCCATCAAATAGTGTTATTGTGTTCTCTGTATCTGTTGTAGTTTCCATGGAAATGAATAGGCGGCATTACTATGCACTGTGTAATTCTTGGAAGTGCAACTTTGTTTGACCAGCCTGTTTCCTAGAAATGTTTGTATCATGCAAAAATACAAACAATATTAGTTCTTTTTTCCCAAGCTGATTGTCTTTTTGTCCCCACTATCTTCAATAGCCTACAAGCTCCTTTCCTCTTCAGAAAACATTTCAACCACAGCCCTTGTTTTGGTGATGCCTCTGCTACAAATCTTATCTTCTTCGTCAGTTGGAGACTGCTTACAGGAGGGTGATTCTGGAACTACTAGGCAGCAACTGGCTACAGATCTTTTGGAAATATTAAAGAAGGAAGATGTAAAGAATCAAAAGGAATTGGTAATATTCTGAGTTTCTTTCGTTGTTGTTTTTCATTTGTTTTTATTTTGTGGTACTTATAGGGGGTACATCTAACACTTTGCTGCCTTATGTCTAGCTGACTGGGAAAAAACTTTATATCTACAAGTTTGTTTATGTAATACTGTTTTATGGAAATACTCTACAATGTGTATATTGCGTAACATTCAACTACTGGTATAACTGAATGACGTCTTGCGTTCCTTTTAGAGACCACATAAACAATTCACCTGAAGTATTCATTTAGTAGTTCAGTAATTTAGCATTCATTAGTAACAGGAATTAGTAGAAAACCACATTATGTATACTTATTTTGTTTATTCTGTGTAGCTGTATTCCTTTCCTTACTAGCTAGTTATCCCGGCTTTTTTTTAATGTGTGCTAATGTTCTCCGTCTATTTACTTCTGCTGTTTTTCACATACAGTAATTGTAGTGCCCAAGAAATGTATTAATTTATCTTTAAATTAAATGCTATATCACAAAGCTATCCGATGTGTGGCGGCATTGTGCTTCCCAGTAGTGAAGAAGAGCATCATTTAAATGAAGCTCTGCAGTTTTACAGAGAACTGGTTGCCACTCAGAATAATCTTGTTTTCCTTGGTAATTTAAAGGTGTGTGAGCCTGTCCCACTGGGGTCTGAATTCTATTTCAAATTTAAATTTGGAGATTTCTTTTCAAATACTTGAAGACTTGCTTTTTAAATAACTGTTCTTCATCTAATTACTACATGCCAGTTATTGTCTTGATAATAATCAAGATTTCTGAAAACTTTGTGTTTTCTAAGGAAGCAGAATTATAAGGAAAAAGATGCTTTGTCTTGGATTTCTTTTAATGAAGAACTTTGAACACATGCATTCTATATAATTAAGACAGATTATTCTGCAGGAGCTTTATATTTATCATTTTATATATGCAATTTAATATATAACATACATATATTTCTCTATATAAATAGCCTTTTTTAATGTGTGTACTATATGTATATATATGTCTTTATATATACATATAAGTAAATTAAATAGCCCGAGTCAGGAGAAATTCTCACTTGTGTTTTACTGCTTTTCTTCTTCTAAACTTAATCTCCCATGATGACAACTGTAGAACATGAATTCTGAGAAATGAAACAGTTACAGCAAAAATAAGTGCAGAGTAAGATTAACATAAAGTATGGTTTTTTAGTGAGTGCAGTGAAAAGCATGAGAATTTCCTTAAAATATTTAAATATTTATATAATGTACGTGTAATGGTGAGGAACATAAGCTTTTAATGTACTCCAGTTTTATTGTGTACATTTTCATGAGGACACAGCATTGCAGTTACCTACAGAAACAGGAGTGATGGATTCCATATAAAGGGGAAATTCTTCAGTAGAGTAGTAACGCATTCAATCATCCTAAATTCAAGAATTAATGTAAAGGATTGTAAATAAATGTATTGTGACTTATTAATTACACTTATTGCATTGGGATCCTCAGTAAAAGATTTGTTTCAGATGATAGAACTGAATAACTTACTATTTTTTATTTGCTCTTTCGTGATATTTTACTTGTTCATTTGAAAATTGTATGTTTCATTTGTTTTCAGATGTCCTGTGAACTCCTATTCCCCATAACCAGCTCTTATTGTTCATTATACACTACTTGGAAGATTTTAGAGCTCATGAAAGAAAAGTCAGCAGTTACTGACTGGTTATCTTCAGTGAGGTCATTGCTGCCTGTTACAACTCAAGTCCCTACCCATGTTTTTCTGCTACTTGCTTATCTATTGATCCAAGAAAAGGGAGACTGTCTTCGTGATGTACTGCAGACTACTACAGAGGTAGCCAAAGCTGATTGTTCTCAGGTAAAAACTTAGTATTATTGTATTTTCTTGCAGGAATTGGGGTGGATTCCCTACCTCAAGAGGTTCAAGTCTGCCACAGCTTCCTGCTCTCAGGTCCAACTGGTCATGAAATTGAGCATGCACTCCCAGTAGCTACACACAGAAGGCACGTGTGTACATCACATATCTGTGGCTGTATGTATGTAATGCAGACACGCTGTGCACTCTCATGAACTTCAGCAGCACTAGTGGCTTTATTTTGCTCCCCTTTCCTGCTGAGCACACTGGCTGTCAGCTAATAAGGAATACATGCACATTGTGTATGTATGTGTAGTGTGTCTGTTTCTAGCAGCAGGTCTCAGACTCTCAGGCACACACAGCTGACTTCTGAATCCATCTCCCCAGTTGCTGGCATCTGGACATAAGAGCCCATGTGGCTGCAGCTCAATTACAGTTGCTGGTACGGACTGCCTTCCAACCAAGCACACTACCCTGGCAATACACGTACATATACATGTGTATCTTCAGCCATGCACTTAACATACGTATGTTCACACTGTGTACTTGACACACACAGCTCACCAGACCACTCCTAGTCTTTGTCTGGCTTTTCAACTTGTAGAATTTTTTGCGGTGTGCAGTAACATGGGCATTATAAGGAAAAAAAACTGCTTTGCTTAGTGATATTACCTCATAAGGATGGAATAAGACACCGACAAGTTGAAGAAAGTCTGAACTGTTTCTGGCTTTTGAAGGATCTTCATCCTATAAGTTACAGGAGGACCACCAAGTCACTTGTGATGTTTGTTGTATTACGTAGTCAATACAGTCTTAGTCTCATTCACTATTGAATCCTAGTCAGATTTATGCAGTATGCTTATGTTTGTGCATAACTTAGGTAAATGCAGACATATGGCTTTTTAGTGTAGATAAATAGGTAGATTAGAAATCACCAAACAGAAATAATCATCTTGTAAAATGAAAAAAAAATGTGGGCAAGGGAGAAGTGATGTTTTGAGTGTCAGATATATCATAAGGAAAAGTTTTATTTGCTTAAGTTTTCTAATTGCTTTCTTTTTCAAATAGCTTTCACACTTCCGTAGCACAAAAGTTGCAAAAAATTACAGCTTATGAGTATGCACTTAATGCCTTAGAGCACCAAGAACTGCAGGTCTGGGATGTGCTTGCTATTGAACATCTACTGAACTGCTGTGCTAAAACAGAATCACTATGCAGTGCTTTTGGAGATACCTGTAATTCCTAAGCTGGAGATGTCTTTTTAACTTGATGCCTTTAACTTGAAGCTTCACCTTCTTTGGGTTGCTCACTGATAGCTTTCTTAAATATGCCTTGTAAATTCTCTGTCAAGCTCTCCTTCATTTTGTTGTTTTCTTGTATGGGTGTGTTTCATCTGCAACAGGATTGAAACAGATTTGGGAGCATGTGATTTCTTCATTTTTTTTTCTACCATTGTTTGAACTTTTTTGCATTTTTTAACTTGTATCAAATTTATAGCATTATACTACTTCTGTGTTGTAATTAATCTTGGTGGCACTAATTATCTTATTTCAGGGCTTACAAGTTAATTAATAGTTTTTTGTGTCATGACCCTTGAAATTCAGTAACATTAAAGGCTGAGGATTTTATGTTTTTTTTTATTATTATTATTAGATCCTATTTGAAAAGTAATTTTGGCTCCAATACAGACACATACTAACAGATTAAAAGGTCTGGTTTTCAGTCTGGAAAAAATTGCAGGCTTTTGCTGTGGAATTACTCACCAGAACTGTAAGCATTATGTGGGAATAGAAGAATGTGTGGAATGTATTTATTTACATGAGCTGTAAGATCACCACTGTGGTGGGGAGAAAAAAAATAAATAAATTGTATTTAAATCCTAGCTAAACCAACTAAAAGCCTTTGGATGTATTGTTCTGCAGTGTAGCTGGGTTTCCGAGTAGTGAGTAACCTCCAAATACGTTTAACTCATGGCATTTCCTTCTGCAGCTTGGAGAAACAGACACGATCATTTAAAGGGACTAATTAAAAAGGAAGGTTTATGTAGGTTTATGTTCTAAAATGTTTTGTTGTGGTGTCTGTAGCTATAGCATTGACTTTTCTTTTTGGTTTGAAAGTAAACAATGGATGCAGCGTATTAGCAAGAGGTAAAGTTAAAATTGCATACTAGTAACTCCAACACAGTTGTGACACTTCCAACCACAAGTAGCCATCCATTATATTGAAAAGGGTTATTGGCTAATCTGCTGTTTTAGTATACAAGTGTAGTATGTGAGTTAATTAGCGAGATGTTTAGCTTCCTTCATTTTATTGTATTTTGGAGTTCCTGTTTTGTCCTGTACATACTGCTGTTATTAAGCTAATGCTAGCAAGGTAGTATTTCATCTTAGTGAATATAAAGATGGATGCAGATTCAAAATACTGTTGTACAAAGCCTGAATCTCAGTATTGATATTTGCTGAACTCTTCAAGAAGCCTGCAAGACTGCATAATTAATGCTTCCAATTCAAAATAGGAATGGGACCTAGCTCTTAGATAGTTTTACTTTGGAAATATTTGTTTGTGTGCGTGGTATACTCCTTAAATCATGTGTAGAAGAGCTGCCCTGGGTTACAGGTCTGAAGTGGATATAAGACGCTTGCTGCAAGGTAGGCCTCACTCCTCAAAGTTAAGTACCAGGCAGAAACATACTAAATGAAGTTGTTTATTGTTTTGGGGTTTTTTTCCCTCCCTCCTTCCTTCTCTCCCTCCCTCTTTCCCTTCTTTCTTCCCTTCTTCCTTCCTTCCTTTCTTCCTCCCTTCCTCCCCTCCTTTCTCCATTTCATGATTCTTTCTTATAACGATTGCTACTTTCTTTCATAGGGATGGAATCTTTCGATAAAAGTACAGATGTAAAATCCTTCTGTTGTAGCCCTGTACTTTTTCATTCCAGAGGACAGCTCAGTAACATAAAACAGAATAATTAAAAAACAAGAAAAAAAAAGGGGGTAATTACAAAGGACACAAGCACATCAGTATTTTATAGCATTGTTCTTAGAGCTAAAGATTTTTTTCGCAGACAGCACATACCTGAAGCTCGTTTTTGCTGTTCTGTGTAATGATTGACTTCCTTTTAATTTGTCATAGGTTTTTGTTTGTTTGTTTTTTTGTTTTTGGCCTCTCTATTTAAATGAAAATACCAATTCTACATCTTATTTAAAAACTTGTAGCAAGACATTCTGGATCACAAAGGCTCTGTCTATGACAGGAAGAAATATGCATGGAGTTTTTTAAAGTGGTAAAATTCCAAGTAACTTATTCAAAGAGTGCAGTTTCCCAAAGGACAGTAGTGTTGCTTCTGGTCACTAGGTAGAATAGCATGCCAGTATTTTCTGAATGAGGATGGTGTCAAGCTTATTCACTGAGTTGTTGCTTAATTATTTTCAATCAAGTAGAAATCCTCAGGACTTAACAGGTGGCTTTGCATGTTGTGAGTTAGAATATTAAGAATGGATTTTCTGTGGTGGCAGGTTTAAATTATGTCATTAGAAGTGCAGGTTAGTTTTGTGGAGGATGTAGTTTTGTCTGAGTCATCCAGTTCACAGCTATAAGAAGCCTTTGTAGATTACAGAATCACAGAATGCTTGAAGTCAGAAGGGACCCTGGACATCATCTGGTCCAACAAACCTCTTCAAGCAGAGTCACGTAGTACAGCTTGCCCACGGCTGTGTCAGTATGTCATTTGAGTATTCAAATGCATGGAATCTTCACAACTTCTCTAGGCAACCTGTATCAGTGCTCAGTTAGCCTCGCAGGGAAAAAAAACTGTTTCTTGTTGTTCAGACAGAGCATCCTGCATTTCAGTTTGTGCCTGTTGCTTCTTGTCCTGTCATTGTGCACCATTAAAATAGACCTCGCTCCATTTTCATTGCATCCTTCTTTTAGGAATTCATGTACATTGATATCATCTGCTTTCAGCCCTTAGTTCCCTAGGCTACTACTTGTCCAAGCTTTCTCAGCCTTTCTGTGTGTGAAGGATATTCCAGTTTCTTAATATTTGTGGCCTTTCACTGTACTCCAGTATGGAGTATGGAACAGGACCATAGAATCATTTAGGTTGGAAAAAAACTTCTGTACTGAGTCTAACCATGAACTTGATCTCTACCAAGTCCCATCACTAAACTACATCCCTTCATGCCATATCCACACAACTGTGAAATTCCTTCAGGGAGGGGTGCTCCACTGCTTCCCTGAGCAGCCTGTTCTAGTGCTTGACAACCTTCTCTGTGATTATTCTCCTAACATCCAATTTCTGAACTTCCCTGATGCATCTTGAAGCTGTTTCCTCACATTTTATCGCTTGCCATCTAAGAAAAGAGATTGACCCTCCTTTCTGATAACTCCTTTCAGGTCATTTTAGAGAGCAATGAAGTCTTGCCTTCTTAGCCTTCTTTCACTTCAGCCATTCAGACTCAAGAAGTGTCCTCAAGTGGAACTTCATGGGATTCAATAAATACAAGTGCAAAGTTGCCACGTGGGTAGTGGCAACCCCCACAGTCAGTATAAGTGAGGGGATGTAAGAATAGAGTGCAAGCCTGCTGAGAAGGACTTGCAAGGTACTGGTGGATGGCAAGCTGGACATGAGCCAGCACCATGCCCTCACAGCCCTGAAAGCCATCTGTATCCCGGGTCACATCAAAAGAAGTGTGGTCAGCAGATTTAAGGGAGGAGACCCTGCCCCTCTGCTCTGCACTAGTGAGACTTTACCTGGAGTTCTCAGCACAGGGGCGACCTGTTGACCTGTTGGGGCATGTCCAAAGAAGGGCTGCAAAAATGATCCAAGGGATGGAACGCTTCCCCTATGAGGACAAGCTGACAGAGCTGGGGCTGTTCAGTCTGGAGAAGAGAAGACCCCAGGAAGACCTGAAAGCAGACTTTCAATATCTACAGGGGGCTCTCTGAGAAAGAAGGGGAGAGGCTCTTTAGCAGGATATGCTGTGGTAGGGAAGGGTATATGGTTTCAAACTGAAAGAGTGGAGATTTAGATTGGGTATAAGGAAAAAGACTTTTACAGTGAAGACAGTGAGGCACTGGAACAAGTTGCCTAGTGATAAAGTGGATGCCTTGTTCCTGGAGGTAGTCAGAGCAAGGCTGGACCAGGCTCTGACCAACCTGATTGAGCTGTGGATGTCCCTGTTCACTGCAGGGGGATTGGGTTGGATGACCTTTAAAGGTTTTTTCCAACTCTCAGGATTCTGTGATTCTTTCAAGCTGTGGTGATCTGTCTACATCAGAACTAAGAGGCCTTTCATAGTGGTGAAAAAGTCCTTCCTGGCAATGGAAAAAACAACTTCTGCCCAGATGCAATTATAAGGGATAGTTGAAACTTCATCATATTTTTTTGTTTCCTTAATAATCAGCAGAAGTCCATATGAATTAGAAATTGTTTAAAATGCAAAACTTAAGCCATCGTTTGTTGATTGCCTCTAACCACGTCACATTTCATTTGTTGTCAGGGACTGCAAGTGATGAGCTCTGGTCTTAGAAATACCTTACTGAAAAATAGGTTAAGTTTTCAGATTTTTTTTAGTAGTACTATATAAAGCAATCAGAATAATTAGCAATATAGCTGCTGCTTTGCTGGAAAATATTTGGTAAGTCAGAGAGAAGGTGTTTCCCTTCTCAGTCCTTACTAATATTTGGGTCTCCTTAGCTGCACTTTCTGGAGTTAGCACTATCTGCAGCAATACCACATTCTAAATATATGTATACATATATGTGTGTATATGTATATATATAATGTTTTAAAGGATCTTAATGCTTTTAAAAGCAGAAGCTATGGTCTGGCTTAGTTCAATTTGGGATTACCTGGTATCTGTCATGACCCTGACAAAGTTATTTTAGTTCTGTTTTTGCTCAATGAGTCCACAGAGTTACTGCTATACTGCACTGCAATGAAAAGGTTATGTTGTTTCTTGTAGGTGTAGCGGTCTCCTAAGACAGGAGGAATTTTTCTCACAGTTGAAGTATTTAATGGGAGACAGCTAAACTCATGCATAGAGGGAATAATTGATATTCTGATAAAGGAAAATGCAAGGACTGTGTGGTGACAACTGTCAGTACATGTCAGAAGAGTGCTTCAGGAACTGCTATATTTCTTTCTATTTTATTCCATCCGTATAAATAAATGATGGTTTGTAAGGAATGGGGAAAGTAAGTGGTAGAAGAGTGCTTAGAATGCTTTAGTATTAAGAGAAAAGCTAATCACAACAAAATAGTGAAGAGTTTTGAGTTTTCCTTTTCTTGGGCACTTGCCAAGGGATACTGTGAAAGGTAACATGAAGCATAGTAATTTGGCCATTCTGAATAGCAGGAGAGTCAGAGGTAAGAAGTAAGATGAAGAGATAAGCTGTTAATCAAAGTTAAACAGCCACCTTTATTAACTTGAATCTGTTCATTTGGTATTAACACTTGAGCATCCAGTTTCAGTGCAAACATGTGAAATGTAAAGAAGGGCTAGTCAAGTAAATACAGATACACTATGAATTCCACATCTTTAATTCATGATCAAAAAAACTTAGACAAACAGACCTCAGAGTTTAAGATTGCAGAAGGTAAATGAAGTGTTTACAGGACAGAATAAAAAAAGTGTGAGCTTTGCAGACAACCTGTGGAATACCTCCTGCGCTACAGTGGGATATATAAAAGTGCAAAGGCATCACAGAGAGGGTCATAATATAAAAATAACTGTGTGTTGCTTTTCTTGTTGGTGGTTTTTATCTTTTTTAAGTGGTCAGTGTAATCTGTAATACTGCTGCTAGTGATATTCTGTTTTGTGGCTGAGATGATTAGTGTTGATAGCTATGAATACTGAATGGAAAAGCCAGAAGTGATTGCAAAATTAGAAAAATTGTGTTTCAAGACAAAATGGAATCAGAAAAGGAAAATGTGTATTTAGAACCTTATCCGTTGTTTTCGCGAACGGGTTCACTGCTACATAGCAGAGTTCACAAACAGAATCTCCATTTCCCTACTGGATATTGTTTTTATATGGAGTCCATAATCTTAGGAATAAATTAATGGAGCATTTCAGAAACAGATCTAGGCTTAAAATAGTATATAACTTCTTTTACAGACATTATTCCAGTTATGCCTTGTTTCTGTTTTACCTTTCTCTTTCTATGAAGCCTACAGAGGACATCTGTATATGTATCTCCTCCTTCCTCACTAAGTAGTGGCGTGGAATCCTTTTTGTGATGCATGATGAGGCTCTGGGCAGCCTGGTCTGGTGGTTGGCGACTGGTTATGGCAGGGGGGTTGAAACTAGATGATCATTGTAGTCCTTTTCAACCCAGGTGATTCTGTGATTATGATGAGCAGTTGTATTAAATCTGTTTCTAGCTGATTCATTTTGGAGTCATGCTCTGAAATACTGGAAGAAAGTCCAAAAATCTTTTTAAAAGCTTGGTGAATTAAAAGTAGTATGTTCGCTTTTAGATTGTTTTAAACTAAATCACTGCAAAGGCTGCACTGACACATGCTGTTTATTAAATACTTAATATATAATCAGATGAATTTTCTTGTGCAAAAACAACAAAATTACAGTATGTGCTTACCCACTGTACTTCAGGAGAAGAAATTAAATCTTCTCACTGACAGGTTACTGGTGTGAATAGTAACACAAGTTTGATTAAGATTATTAATGACATTCTAAAGGATGTTTATTCTTTCGTGGTCTTTCAATGGCTGGAATGAAACAATGTAGGAAAGTCAATCTAAGGATGCATTATTTCATTTACATTTTTATTCAGAAGGAGACTGTGTTTAAGAATGTGTTGAAATGGTTTGGGCTTGCTCGTGCGGTACCTGGCCATATTGTTGGAAGTCTGATTACGTTATCTTCAGACAGCATCTGTTAGGGAAATACTGTGTTGTTGTCTGATCTTATGGACAGATTGTTCATTGTCACAGCTGACTGGTTAAGATCCTGGTGGAGTACACGTAATGTTTCAAAACCTAGCATGCATCTTCTTAAAAAGTGCTTCTGTTTTTTGAGAAGGATATTTTTACAGCCTTTATTATTAAAAATTTATCTTCAGTTGTGCACTGAAATGAATGAACCAGTTTTACAGGTGTTTGTATTGTTCCATATTTTTGTCCTGTGACCTGGAGCAAGAAATACCAGTGTGCTGAATGCTGATGAAAGCCTAGTCACTGCACTGTCTTGCCTGCTGGAGAACTGAACTGGTGCTGCCTCCTTACTAAAGTTCAGCCCTACATGTTCCAGAAATAAAACATGGAATACTTTGCAGTGACATAATTTGTGCCTTTTTGGTTCACTTTTTCTGAGTTGCCTGTAATGCTCTCTTAATGTCAAAATTGACTCAAAACTGCCTCCAAGATAGGAGTTAAGCCAAAGTATGTGAGGCATGAGTTAATAAGTGATACTCTGTTTTTAGTATGTAAAATGGAGATAGCATTACTGATATATTTGAAAAAATCTTGGACAGAGCATTGTTTAATATTTTCTGGAGTATTTTGTTGTATTGACAGAAGGGCTGTTATAAGGGATAGTTCCCCTTCCATTGAATGCAAGAAAGTGTGAAGGAACTGAAAGGGAGAAAAATTGTTGTCTTCTATCCCCATTTTTTGAAGAAAAATTGTCCTATAAAAAGAAAAAGAAGATAATTTTTAAAAAATCAGATCACCAAACAGTCACAGTCCTGTTAACAAATGAGAGTATTTTGTCTCATATGTAAGTGAGTGAAGATAGAGGCTGTTGGCGTAATAGATCTGAAAGCAGGGATTTAGAGGATATTTACTTGTCATATGAGAAAATCAAAGAGCTGTGATATATGTTGCTTCTCAGAGAGTGTGTTATTCTCAGAAGTTTGTTACTTCTCTTTATACCTTTGCCCATTTTTCTGTCTAATTGTTTATTCTAAATGAGATAGTTTTTTGGTCAGAGAAAGGCAAATTGATTTCAGAGAAACTTGCAAAAAGCCAGCAGCTGTTCAGGTGAAAATTAGGTGTACGGTCACTTAAATGGAAAGAATTCTATCTGTCTCGTCATCTGCCTTGAATTGTTTGGTAGCTGGTGTCACTTCAGTGTTAATAGTAGTTTGGAAATAAATTTATCTGTGCCTACCAATGCGTTTGGCTGCTGTGATCTGCTGAGGCAAGGATATTAAGTTAACCAGGAGAATGTTGCTTAAGAATGCTGGTTAGAAACATTTATGCTGAGGCAAACTACTGCAGAGTACAGTATAAAATCACATGCTTTGGGTGACAGTGTTTTTTGGGGCCATCTGTTTTACTATTAACTATAAAGTAATAAAGATGTTTGTTATAGATTCAGGTTTTAGGGAGAGTAAACAAAAACAGAAAACCCTATTGGAAATTAGAGATGCTTGAGCTAAAAAGGTCAATCTGTCTCTTACAGTTTTGCATATTCAGATATGCTATTCTCTGCTACTGCCTCTTATACATGTATTGGTATGTACTGTAAGATACATAAGGGGAGATAACAAGTATTCTTCACTTAATTATCTAAGAAACCCTGAAAATTACCATAAGTATTTCAGAATACACTGGATTTTGAAACATACAGTTCTAGCCTAAATTCTTATGAAAGCATCTGTGCAGATTTGCAATCTATTGTTTTCATAAATGTAACAAATGTGATGTGTAAGACAAAACTTAATTGAACCACTTTTTTTTTACATGAGGGTAAATTTACTGTGGAAATTTAAGAGGAAATGGGAAACTTCTTGCTATTAATACTCTCAATTTCAAGAAGTAGAGGACATATGAATAGCTGTAAACATGCAGTTTAAAGTAGCTGAGTTTTCTGTTGAATTTTAATTTCCCATATGGAATGAATTCTTCATAGATTGGTTTGTGTAAATAATCATTACACTTCCAAAAGAGAACATGGTATGGCATCACTACAGTATATGCTGTAATGAAACCTGCAGCATTTGTATTTCTTTGTGATATGGTACGTTCAAATAATATTGCATGGTGATTAAGGGATTCCTTTAGAAATTTACACATTAAGAAGATTCACGTAACAAATTGATAAGTTAGGGCTTACAGATATTACTAATATTTCTGTAATTCCCTTTTCCAACTTTGAGCCAATTAATATTTGCTAATTATGAGAGTCTTTAAAAATATTCTCTACATATTTGGATCCAGATCATAATGGCATTCATTTTTACCTGTTTTTCTTGCAAATGTGAGACATTCATTAGCATTCTAGATTATTGCATTAGTTACAGCTGAACGTACATAACAGTGTACTTCTAAGATGATTACACAGAAGGAATAAGTTACAAGAACTAAAAAATTAAACTGTGAAATTTTTCTTTGTTTTTATTATTACCAGAAAGCAAAATAATGCAGAAAGGTGGGAGTTCTTAATATAGTCTTACAAAGTCATTCTCTTGTATGTAAGACAATTACCAGTTGGCAACCTAATTCTGAAGTTACTTTCTTCTTTTGTTTTATTGTAGGTCCCAAGTCTTATCCCTGTTCTGATATTTATATTGGGAAGACCTTTGGAGCCTGCACTTTACAGGGATATATTGTATACTTTGCCTTCACTTGGTGTACACAAGGTCAGAATGAAAGTTCTTTGAGTCAAATGAAAACTGCATCAATAAGCAATCATTTATTTACCAAAAAAAAGAAGTGATTTAGGCTGAGAAATCCATAGCTTGCTTAAAATAATAACTGACTTGCAAGCATAGGCATTACTTTGTAATATTTTGGATGGAATATGCCATTTGAGTAAGGTGAAAAGTATGATATGCTTTTTTGTCTGTAGCATACCATTATTGTTTTTAGATAGCCTAAAAAGATGTTCTTTAATTCATTGGTTTCCAGCTTCTTTCTGACATTGCTGTTGGACAGTTACATAACTGTGATAGTTGGTCCAAATAATGATTTGTAGATTTGTGAACCTTCTTGGACATTAAAAAGAAAAAGCCAACCCAGTAACTTTTGGTTAACAAAATCTCTTCCAGGTTTGTGTAGCTCAGATTTTACGATCCATACACATGCTGGGGAGCACACCAAAGCTTAGAGCTGTTACTCTGCGTCTGATGACATCTTTGTGGGAAAGACAGGTTAGAAAATTCTTGCAGTGTCTCTGGGTATAACTACAATTTGTAAACTTCATTTCTTCTAACCAGGAAAGGAAATTTGTTTTGGAGCATTGCTTCCGCTAGTAATCTCATTTTCAGCAATATAATTGAAATGGTGAATGTGATGCCTTTGATTATGTTTTAGTGAAAATTTCAGTTATACATAATTCAGGAAAGCTACTTTTCATTTCAACAAGAAGAAAATTACGATTTTTGAGAGGTGGGTTTCTGTTTAACATAACATGGTAAAAACAAGACTTTAATAAAAAGGCAGTAACTTGCTTCTTTGTTTATGAATCAGCAATAAAGATAGCATCTGCAAAAGTTACTAAGATCTCATTACTGCATTGAACTCTGATGAAGAAAAGCAAACTATGGTATGCAGTAAAAGTAGAATTTAGAAGTCAAGTAAAACTCTTAGCAATCAAAAATCTTGTCACCAAGATAATTTTTATGTTAAATTACTTTTAGGATCGAATTTACCCAGAATTACAGAAGTTCTTGGCAACATCTGATGTACCCTCTTTGTCAGTTGACAAGGATGCTCAATGGGAAAAAGTGATTGCTAAAGCTGCCTGTATAAGAGATATTTGTAAACAGAGGTAAGTAGAAGAGTTTGTTATCAATCTTATGTCTTTGTATGGGAAAACTTTTTCAGATAAGCTGCATAATTATTTCTAGCTAATCTGTTTGACTAATTATGGCTAATGCTATGGCTAGTATTTTTCTAGTTGTGCAAGACACTGACTCACAAACTGTTAATCTCAATTACTTACATATCATTGATTTAAAAGGATGTATAAGTAATTTTAAAGTTAGTGGAAAAGATCTATCTTCATTATAAACAAAACAAGGGTCCTGCAACTAATCCAGAACAGAAACCTAAAGCATACCAATTCCAAATTTTAAAAAAGAGTAATGCACCACTGGAAGAAATATCTAAGTCTTTTGATCTGTTCAAAGAAAGATTAAATACTTTTCTACAAGTATTTTTTTCATCACACGCAAATTATGGGTCTTTATTCAGATCTAGTACTGGCTGTGTAACACAGTAATTAATTATAGAATTATAAAATGGCTTGGGTTGAAAAGGACCACAATGATCACTTAGTTTCAACCCCCCTGCTACATGCAGAGTCACCAACCAGCAGACCAGGCTGCCCAGAGCCACATCCAGCCTGGCCTTGAATGCCTCCAGGGATGGGGCATCCACAACCTTCTTGGGCAACCTGTTCCAGTGCGTCACCACCTCTGTGTGAAAAACTTCCTCCTAATATCTAACCTAAACCTCCCCTGTCTCACTTTAAAACCATTCCCCCTTGTCCTATCACTATCCACTCTCGTAAACAACCATTCCCCCTCCTGTTTATACTCTCCCTTCACGTATTGGAAGGTCACAGTGAGGTCTCCTTGGAGCCTTACCTTTTCTAAGCCAAACAGTCCCAATTCCCACCTTTTTTCATAGAAGAGGTGCTCCAGCCCTGTGACCATCTTAGTGGCCTTCCTTTGGACCCGCTCCAAGAGCTCCATGTCTTTCTTGTGCTGGGGCCCCAGGCATGGATGCAAGTCCTCCAGATGGGGCCTCACAAGAGCTGAGTAGAGGGGGACAATATCTCCCTCTCCCTGCTGGCCACCCCTTTTTTAATGCAGCCCAGAACACAGTTGGCCTTCTGGGCTGCAAGCACACACGTCCAGCTTCTTGTCCACCAGGACCCCCAAGTCCTTCTCCACAGGGCTGCTCTCAGGAACTTCTTCTCCAAGTCTGTATAAGTACCTGGGACTGCCCTGGCCCAAGTGCAGCTCTCTGCACTTGGCCTTGTTGAACCTCATTCGGTTCACTTGGGCTCACTTCTCCAGCCTGTACCGGTCCTTCTGGATAGCTTCCCTTCCCTCACATTTATCAACTGCACTGCTCAGCTTGGTGTCATCTGCAAACTTGCTGAGAGTGCACTCAATTCCATCAATGTAATCTTTTAGAATACACAACATTCTTACAAAAAGAGTTCCGTAGCTTATCTACTTGGTTTTTCATTGCAAACTCTGTGCCTGCTGATCTACTTCTCTATCACTCCACCTTTAAAATACCCAACTGCTTCATTCCATTTTTCTCCTTTGCATTCTAGTTTGTCTGTTTTAGTTATCACTTTTATATAATTGATACTTAGTAAATTTTTCTGTACAGAGTACAGTTGTTTATATGTGTGAATACTGCCCTACTGCCCTATATCTTTGTGTTTTTTCCTGTAGGCCATACCAGCATGGAGCAGATATGTTGGCTGCAATTTCCCAGGTGTTGAATGAATGCACAAAACCTGATCAAGCTTCACCTGCTGCTATTGTCTTACAGGGTCTTCAGGCACTTTGTGAGGCTGAGGTAAAGTCAAATTACCTTATCAGTGTCTTGCATGTTTTGCTTGTGGATAATGTTACTTTTCCCTCAGTTGAATTTATTTTTTTTTTTCACAAATACGGCTACATAGAATTCTTCTCTCCCCACATTACTTGACTTTTCCTGTGAAAAGTTTTACTGTTTTACTATGAATTTTCACTGCAGCAGGCAAGGTGGTTGGTTTAGAATTTAATCAGCATGATAGTTTGTGTCAGAAACATTCTTTCAGGCATTTTTCCTTCAAATTTGAAGAAGAGCAGCTGTGTGGAACATAATTTTGATTAGATGGAAAGTATGTAAATCATTTGTCATATCTTCTTACTGGGCTGTCCTTTTGTCTTTTATTCACACAGTTCATCTGGTGTAGGGTATCAAATCACTTGTAGTGAAATCACTTGTATTATTTGTATTTTAAAATAATACCTTCATTACTAGTAATGAGGATGGGTGAGCATCAGAATGTGTTACTGTCTCCATCCTTGGAGGTTTTCAAGTTGCATTGGATAATATCCTGAACAACTGTATTTGATCTCATAGTGACTCTTCTTGAAAAGGAGGTTGAACTAGAAAACTTCTTGCCAGCTCAACCCAACTGTCAAGATCCTATGATATCCCTGAATTAGGAGCCAAGATTCCTCCTTTTCAGTGATAATCCATATGTGGTGATGCAGATGTGCTGAGAATCATCCTCTAAACAAACTGTGGACTATGTAGGCTATGTCTAAGTTAGTGAACTATCGCAATCACAGAACTAATAGTACCCTACAGGAGTATGTGATTACTTGTTCACTGCCAAGCAGCGATCTTAAGTTTGTGTGCTTCCTGACCCAGTGCAATGATTACCACAATGAAAGCGGTCCAATAAAAGAATGCAGTCATTACCGCACTGTACATGTCCAATCACAACAGTGGTTCAAGAGCAATACAGAAATGGCAAGTGTTCCATAGACATTATTATTTAATATAGTTACGTTTCACACAATAGGTATTAAGAACCATTTCAAGAATAAAAATGCTAAGCATACTGTTTTAAACCCTCTTCCAGCATTTTTGTGCAAGTGGTTTCTGTTTGTTCCTTCAATCCATATTTCTTTGTTTTATTGATCAAAAAGAAACCAGCATAGCAGAGGAATATAACGAACTGAAATCTTATGTGAGAACAAATTATATTGACTGAGTTTGACATACAGATGTAATTGCAAAGCTGGATGTAGTTTAAAACTACTGTATTGCAGTGTTTCTGAGGGGTTGATGCTCGGTCCGGTCTTGTTCAACATCTTCATCAATGATCTTGATGAGGGGATGTGCGTGGTTCTTGATTTTATTCTGGGTAATATCTGCAAGCTGTAGAAGTCATAGTTGGTTAGGGCAAAAAAGAAAGAGATTTTCTGTTGCATATCAAGTGCTGAAAGTGAAAGGGGAACGGGTTCCTCAAAGGTAACTGAATCTCATATAGATTTTGGATATGAGTATTTAATTTTTAAAAAATGTATATATTTGAAGATCAGTTAAGCAGATACATAAGACTAAGCATATTTTTTACTGTAACACTTCCCAGTTTGTGTTGAACTTGAATAAGAATTCTGTTCTGGTGTCTTTTTCACTGCCTGCAAACAGTTTTGGGCCACTCACTACAAGAAAGACATCGAGGCCCTGAAATATGTCCACAGAAGGGCAGCAAAGCTGGAGCACAGGTCTTACAAGGAATAGCTGAGGGAGCTGGAATTGTTTAGTCTGGAGAAGAGGCAGCTCAGGGGTGACCTCATCACTATCTATAATTCCCTCAAAGAAGACTGTGGTGAGGGGGGACTCAGCTTCTTCTCCCATGCAACTAGCAACAGGACTAGGGAAGAGAGAATAACTTTCTGGTTCCTAACATAATTTCAAAGTGAGATTTGAAAGGATAAATTTTTCTGAGGACTTGGAATGCAGATGACAAGACTCCAAATCCATAATTCATAGAATAAAAAGTCGTTCCATGATTTTCAGACATGTTTCACAATTTTAAGTAACACTTGGAAGTGTGATATTACTGACATCTGCATTTTCTCATAGAGTGATTTCATTTTCTTATTTCTGATTCATTTTTGTTTAATTATCAGCTGTTTAAAAACTGACCTGCTTAGCGCAGGTCTTAGTATTGTATTATTGTTTATTTTACTTTGAGTTCTCTGCAATGATTTCTGGATTCCTGCAGTTTTATGTTCTTCCTTTCTGTTCTACAAATTTATCAGGATTTATTGTGTTTGAGCATAAAGGACATTTTGTTTTGGAGCTTTCTCTGCTTTCATGCTGTTAGAATTCCATAGACAGCTTGCTGTTAAGCTAAAAAATGAAGTAAAATAATTATAATGTACAAAGACAAATTATGCATCTGCATCTTTATTTGTATTGCTGCAGTTGCCCTATTTTTCCTACAGAGGAGCTGCTTTATCTGGTAAGGGTTCATCTAGAATTATTGTATACAAGTAAATTTTTAACATGCTTGTAGGATTTTTGATCTGTTTTGTTTTTGTTTTTTTTTTAATACAACTTACATTAATTCATATTTACAAGTGATAAGAAAGAAAGCAAATTCTAGAAACAAACATTGTGCCTTGCAGGTTGGAATTGCTGTTATTAACGCTGCCTTCCACTTTCCCTTCAGGTTGTTTGTATTAATTCTACATGGAATGCTCTGTCACCAAAGCTGAGTTGTGATACAAGACCCCTTATTTTAAAAGCACTGAATGAACTGTTTGCTCTTGTTCCCTCATTAACAGTGAATACAAATGAATATGAGGTATGTACCCCAGACTACAATGAATCTCTTCTTTCTTTATATTGTTGTATATGTTTGACAAATACATGTATATTTTTGCCTATCATTAAATTGCAGCCCCTCACAATACACATTCCCATGCCATTTCACAGCTTTAGTTTGCATTAATGAATCCTCACAGGCTGTTTTTGTAGTTCAGGCCAGTACCTTTTGTCTTTCTTAATTCAGTGCACATTAAAAAAGCAGACTGTGTGAAGTAACTTGATTTCAATTGCATTCTTGCTTAAAGAAAAACTAAATGTATGTGTTGTCTACTTTTATAGAAGTTCAAAGCTCAAGTTCTCAGCTTCCTGTGGAAAAACACGCAACACAAGGTAGGTGACAACTGAAAATGTTAATTCTGGATGTCTATATTAGTAATGGTGTTAATAAATGGTGTCAGCAACTAGGTATTAGATTTGATACTTTTCCATCAAGAAAAGTTATCAGTTGTTTTGTGGAAGCATTTTCTTCTTGTTGTTGAATGTTTAAACCTGTTATTGAAGCAGTGTGATGTACAAGAAAAATGGTAGCTAGCTGCTAGTCCTGAGATTTGCAGCTCCCACGAAGAATTGACCCACCAAAGTAATTTGAGTCCTGTGATAGGCTTCAGCATTGACATAGAAGAATTCCTTTGGCTAAGCCAAAACTGTGGTAACTAGCTAATTTGGAAAATGTCTAAAATAAGATTTTACATTACTTAGGTAAGTACAAAATGTAGATATTAATTCAGACCAATTGCGTGGGTATGTACACTGGGATATTGTAACTGGGAATGTTGGGCTACCATAGCCATAAAGTTAGTAGAACCAAAGAACTTTAGTTTAAACGTAGCTTGTATTTCTACATAAACTACACCTACAGCAGTAGTATAGTAATCAGTATGATGTCAGGCCTAGATAACTGGTTTTATTAGTGTGCATTTTATTGATAAAGTACAAAGTAATTTGGAGAATATCTCAGGAAAGCACTACTGTTCAAAGAAAAGAGTTGGTTACTCTTTTTCAGCATTCAGTGTTTAGTGGATAGGCTTTTTGTACAGGAAATGTTTGGTGTGTATCAGTGCTATTTGCTGTGTTTGTGATTTTCATTTTTTTTCCTGCTAATTTTTTAGGATGCCATTGTAGCTGTTTCAGCCTACAAATCGCTCTCATCATTTGGCTCTGACGAACATACAATTCTTCATCTTCCTGAACAGGTAGCAATGTTGTATTTTTAGTAGTAAGGGACATCACTTGCATTTGTTATCAGTTTTATCCTGTGAATGATGCATCATCTCTATGAGACAACTGAGAGTTTCAAAGTAAAGAGTGAGAATTCCTGCTAGTGCAACGATACTGATATGATTAGCATAACTAAGGTTTATGAGAGGGAAAACTTGCGAGTAGGAGCTAAGCAGTCAGAAGGTAGTTTTTCTTGTTTGAGTGGTCAAATCAGCACATGATTCATTAGGCGCCAGATTTGCACTAGATGCTCTTATGATAATGTATGCAACTGAGTCTTTACACCAAAGAACACTCATGACCACTTCCATCCACTGCAGTAATACTCATGCTTTGTGCTCTTGTTCCTGAAATGGGCAAGTTGATTTGAGAAATAGGTGCTTGTTTTGAACTGAGCTGAAAACTTTACCAACATTATTCTATACTTCTACAGCACGGTATTTTGTTTTTGTTTTGTTTTGTTTTGTTTTTTTGTTGATTAAAAACCACAGCCAGAAAGTATTTGAGATCACTTATTAGACATCTTGTTGAATATGTAAAGGGCTGTTAAAATCTGAAACTTCAGTCCGATCGGTTGAATCAATAACCTTACAAAGTGGAAGAGTAGAAGGAAATGAATGAATAAGATTTTCTTTGTGAATTATTTTCTCTTTTAGAAGAACATTGTAGGGTGGCAAAGTTTACTGGACAATACTCAGAACTCCATTGGTACTTTATAATATAGTGAATACCTCTGTGAGATTTTAGTTCCTGCATTATTAAGGAGTGGGCTCAGTTTGGGAAATATAACTGCATATTATGAAAATACAGAGAATTAAAATTAAAAAAAGCGTACTTGCTGTATATAAATCAGTTGAAAGAGTTGAGCGCAAGCCTTGCAAATGAAAAACATGTTTGCAGAGAAGAGCACAAGACAAAATAAGGGAAGTCTCCTACCACTGTTGTAATGCCATTTCTCTTCTGTGGTGATACGTAGTTCAGTATTACTTGTACTGTTACTTCACAGTTATCAGAAGAGAAATATATTTCCATTAAACACACTGGAAATATTTTGCAGTTCTTCAAATTCTAAAAATTACATCAAAATACAACATGCAGAACATTTTTAGTATAAAGTATAAAGCATGGCTTATTTCTGTGCTCGGAGAAGAATGAGAATAATAATTTAGTAATACTGTTTCAATCTGCAAGCATCAAGACTAATTTTATTACTGCAGATATCATGGATTATATATTCATGTGATTTTTATTGACCAGTTCTGCATTTCATTCAGGTAGAAGGTAAGCTTTAATTCTTTCAGCCCCAGTTAATGAAATGGATTGAAATTAATGAAATAGGAACTTTCCGTATTTAGTTGCTGTTTTTGATGTTTGAAATCATGAAAGATAATGAGGATTCAGAGATTTGTTCTGATGCTTCTATTTTTAATCTTCTAGGCACGAATGGAAATTAACTCAGTGGAGGAGACAGATGTGAATGAAGATGAGGAAGAGAGGGAGGTGGATCTTTTTGTTCCAGGTTCTTCGTATATCAAGTTGCTGTCTCTAACACCAGATCCTGTATTAGGAGGTACAGTGTGTTCGGTGTTTAAGGTTGTTTTGTGGATTTGTAACAGCAATGACTGTACATGCGTTTGGCTTTCTTGTAATGACATCATGTTGAAGCACAGGCTGTTGTTTTTTTTTTTTTTCTGTCAGCTTAAAACTTCAGAGGAAAATAAGACCTGCAACTCAGTCTGCGGAAGACAGTGGGTCAGAGGTCCTGGTGCTGGGGAAAAAAAAAAACAAACACTTCCAATGCTTTTTAAAAATCCTTATTTATAATGTCTAGTCCACTAGAAAAATAAAGTTGCCCATGATGTATTTTCTGGTGTCCAAATAGCCATTGTCTCATTACAGTGCCAAGAGGAAGGGCTGTGCAGGCATTCTTAGAGGCAGCTGTCTATTTTAGTCTATGACAGATGGAGGGGAAAAAAAAAACATATGATATTTCCTGATATGAAATAGATTACATGCTTTTTTACAATATATAAGTAAAATACTAAAGCAATGCAATATGCAAAATCCATTCAATCAATGAAGATATCAGTGCTATGTTTATGTGTATGAAAACTGAAGTATCCTTTATGAGTTGTTTACCAGATGATGCATTTGTTTTGACAACTAGGGAGTTGAATCACCTTTAGTATTTGTTGGTGGGTGTTCTTTTTTCTTTTTTCTTTTTTTTTTTTTTAATTTGAGTTCACTCAATTACCATAGTTAATGCTGTCTTTCACTTCCAGTCTTCATTTTCTAACACATGAAGTTAACAGAATGTTAATGAAATTAATTTCAGCTTAGTAGATGAAGGACCTATATGCTTTTTAGGGAAAAGATCTGTTACTCGGGCTTTCCAGTGAAGCCTTTGCTTGGGTGCATCAAAGTTTAAAGGAAATATTTGCTTCCATTAGATACCCCTCTTATTTTTTGTTGTTGAATCCATAAGCTCTCAATTGCATTTTTTACTTCTTTGTCCCTCCCTCCTTGTTAAGTCCTTGCAAGGGGAAGAAAATCTTTAAATTTTTTCAGCATCCACATGCCTCTTCCTGAAGATATGAACACATCTGCTGTGGTAACTGCAGTTAAAACACAAGCTCCAAAAATAAGATGGTCCTGGTTCTGGCAATACTATTAAATTGTGGGATTTTCTTTTTTTTCCAAGAGTTCTCCCACTCTGTATGAGGAAAATATCTGAAACTGCAAATCTACAGGATGCATTTCTGCAACAGAGCTGAGAAAAATTAGAAAACAGTAAAAGTAAACTTTCTATGGCCGTTAGTTAGAACATGCTGCAATTCCAATTTACTATATAGTACTGTGAATTCTGACATTTTTCTCTGAAGGATGTTGGTCTTATATATGTAGTTTCCCTTCCTGCTATAACACAAAGACTTATCAGATTTACTACTGATCAGATTTACTACTACTCTGTTATCATAAAATCATAGAATGGCCTGGGTTGAAAAGGGTTATGAAGCTGATTTGGAAAAAAATATTGCTAAAAATTATGTAACCATCATGAAAATAGGAAATGTAAATGTTAGAAGCTCCAGTATAAAATATTGTATTGGAATTGGAAATATATTCCAAGCTCATATAGGTATTTCTGGGTCCAATGAAGGATAAGTGAATTTAGTCTCCACTGTTTTCAGTGTAGTCAAAGCAAGGCTGTATTTAGTTTGGGAATTTCTATGACAAAGTTTCAAGCTTAGTTGTTATAAATCTCCTTAAAATTCAGTTATATAACAAAAGCACTAACAGACTCTTGAAGGTACCAAGTTTGCAATGTTCAGGTATGATGCCAAGTCTTAGCTGCAGTATAGTAACACCGTGCAGTTATGTACATTGATGGTACAGCTCGGAAACACCTTTTTGCTAACATCTGCCTTCAGATCCACTATACAAATGAATAGTAACATTTTATTAGTTCTGTAAATTTAGAGCCCAGCTAAACCACAAAATGCATAACTTAAGCACGCAGCACTCAGCATCTACTGCTATAGTTATAGAAATCAAGGTAATACTTCTTCTACTGTATATTCCTTGAATGCACGGACGTTATCTTTCCATGCACTCTTTTTGCACTCTCTTTTTAAATCTGTTTAAAAACAGTCAAGTTTCAGAGACTATATTTTTTACTATGTTCTCACTTGTTCTTCTGCCAGACTGTGTCAGTTTTACCAGTGTAAAGGTAAAAAGATACATTTCAGGAATAGCTCAAGGAATAGTTAAGGCTGTTTTTCTTCTCCACCTGCACATATGATAAGACTTAGTGCCATTTGAAGTGACAGTGGCAGCAAATGTGGTTTCAGAGAGACTTGCCAAGGGTTCTCAGTTCCTTGACCATGAGCTCTCATCTGAATATCATTACTAGATTAGCAAATCTGCCTTGAGGCACAAATGTCAGTCATCTTGGGTTTTTCATTATTGGTTTGTTTTCCCAGTTATCAACTCTGATGTCCCTTTTATCTCTGTTCCTTTCCTTGCGATTCATCTAGCATTTGAAGAATTTGCAACATCTCTAGTCAAACAGGAGATGACCAACATGCCCCGAGGTGTGTATCATTCTGCTTTGAGAGGAGGGGCCACACGCACAGACCAGGGGAAAACTGTGGCAGGTGTTCCAAATTTCTTGTTGAAAATGTATGAGAGGAACAAACAACCAGGAATGACGCCAGGCCTTGCAGGTAGGCTGTTCCTCTTTTGGAGTTAGGCAGTTATGCACACTTTCACCCAGTTATTTCTCAGATTAGAATCAGAGTGAATCAGTTTAAGAGACGCTGTTGTCTTAGGTTGCTTACCTATGATTACATATGCTGGGTAGGCTCTTGGATTGTTGACTGTATTTAGTTGACTTTCTTTTTGAGTTTTCAGCTGTCATATGCAAGACTTCTAAACTATCATGAGTATTTTTTACTGAAGTTTTTTTTTTCTCCTTCTCTCTTTCTTTAAGCTGGCATGTTGTTGTGTTATGACCTCCCAGTCCATATGGGCAGAGATGGCAAGCCTATTAATCGCTTTCTGGCTAGCAGAGGACGCAATTTCCAGCAAATGTTGGTAGCCCTCATTCACGAGGTAAGTTGCTGGCTTTTTTTTTCTTTTTTTTTTTTTTTTTTTTGCCTTTTTTGTGCTTCCTTTACACTTGTTTTTTTGTGATAATTGGGAAGTAGCTAAAGCAGTGACATGTGTGAATGTATCATAATTAATTAAAGGTGCTGTGAGGGACATTTAACTTTAATTGAACGTTTTTGAGTGTTTACTGCTGTAGTACCTCTTCCAAAATCAGAAGCAGCAGAAATTGTCCTTTGCCTTTGTCTGACTTGCGGAAGTACTTAGGCTTGCCTATGCCTGCTGTGTCTCACCACTTCTAGTTGAATAGAAAGACTGAGCAATGATGGGATTCAGTGGGGAGATTACATTTATGTCTTGTGTTTAAGAAACATTTAGATGTTGTACTAAGGGACATGGTTTAGCTGGGAAATATTGGTGGTAGGTGGATGGGTGAACTAAATGATCCTGGTGGTCTTTTCCAACCTTGGTGATTCTTTGATTATTACTAACACTTGCTATTCTATCCTGACTCTTAATTGTTGCAACTCCCTGACCTGTTACAATGCCATACAGTTACACAACCAAGGAAAGGCTTGAGTTGGATGGGGACCTTAAAGATAATCTAATTTCTTCCTGCTGTGTGTAGGGCTACCACTCACTAGAACAAATTGCCCAGGGCTATCATAGATTATGATTTTTTTAAGAAATGTAAAATTTATATTCTGACTTAGGCAGAATACCCATAAATAAAAACAGTGTATGAATTGCTTGGCATTTTAAAGATAATTTTTTTTCACCCACAGCAATACCAGTTTCTGTTCTATTTTTCAAGGATAGAAATCTTGAACAATCCTATGATGTCTCCTCTCTCTGTTCTATGCTCAGGGAGTTTTGTGCTGTTAGATATTATTTGATTGTAGGCTATTTCACATGAAAGAACACAGAATGCTTTGTGTGTGGAGACTGAACCAACCCTGTGTAATTAAAGGAAATGTCACATTGCACTTGCTACAGAAGTTGGAAGAAGCGGAGTGAATGTGGTATGGTTTGTGGGGGGAATATGTCTGGGTGCTGATTTTGGTCTGTCACTATCGCACAACAGGTCTGGAGCCCACTTGCTGCAGAGTTCCTTAAGGATATCAATGAACTGCTGAAACAAAACAGTGTTATTTATAAATTATTATATAAATAACTATAACAAGGGGTTTTAGTCGGAAGCTTGCGAGCAAGGAGTTTGAGATTACTGTTTGCAAACTGAAAGCTTGACACTGAGCACATGTGTATGCAGTGGAAAATCTAGGGAGGCTGTGTTCTGATCCTGAGATGTGCCAGCTTGGCTCTGTCTTGGCTTTGCCCTCATATCCTGACTCCTGACTGTTCACATTATATTTCTACTGGTACTCTTTTGGAGCTAACTGGCTAGTTCCATCCCTAGCAAACCTGTCTTTAACATAGCTTGTTTGAAGTTTCTAGACAGATGCTGTGTACTATGCTGTATTTGGCTTCTTTTACCTAGGGCACACTTCCAAACACATAATGCACATAAACTTGATGCGCATAATGTCTATATCCCATCAGTGGGCTGGGATACAGCATCTCATCATTTTGAGCCCTCTGAACTGGAAAAAGAGCCACAGAAATTAATAAACAGGTCTTTGAACAGAGACAGATGTCAATCTGCTATAGATGGTCTACAATGTACCTACCTATCCAGCCAGCTTGTATTTTTTTAACGGAGATGATGGGAGCAGTTTATGCTTCATGCAAAAAGCTTATGAGACAGGCTGCTTTTGGCACGCAGATGTTGTAAATAGTGGCTTTGACAGGCTGAAGTGGCTCAGTATTTTTAAAATGCAGAAGGAATATGGTCTGGCCTTTGCATGTTCATCAGTATTCAAGTGTTTATTATTCATTGTAAATACGATGGTTACATTGCCATAATAATAACACTTGCAGACATTATTGCACAGTTGAGCACTACTTGTGTGTAGTATAGTGATAAATATGCTGCTTAACAAATAATCATGTTTGACATTCTACGTGCTCACAAAAGAAACAATCCCTGTTTTTGTGTTAAGCATGCTATGATGATATACACCTTGGAACAGCTTTTTCTATGTTCCTTCTGGTTTGATTTTAATATAATCGAGAGATCCAAGGACGTATTTAAACCTTGTCCCTGAAGCACTTCAGATGGTAATTCTAGAAAGGAATTTTCTGCAGTGTATTCTTTTGTGCCTAGATACTTCAGAGGATGTTATTCACGTTATGGACCATTTTGTGCTGGCTTTCACTAATGAATTTATTGAATGTTTCTCCTCCAGTGATGAAACAGTGTTCAACAAGTAAGTTTGTTGACAGGTTTTTGATAACCTCCTCTTCAGTCCATTGTGGCTTAGAGAAGAATGACAAGTATTTTCTCACAAAGGAAGACTGGCAGGAGTGTTTGGAAGTTTACACATACAAGAATGTTAAAAAAGAACCTCTGAGCAAGATTTTAGAAGCAAAGAGATGTTGCAACACTACTTTGTTGATATGGAAATATAATGCTAGCTGTATTTATGAGGTCTCTGAGGGTACATTTTATATGTCCTTGTGTGAGAGGAGTGTTTAAATTCACACACAGGCATTTCACTGACATGAATTAAGTTTCAAACACATTTCCATAGCCACTTATTTGTTAGTGAGATGAGCTGAATCTAGGGACCAGTGAGTAGGTGGACTATCTAGGTGGAAACCTATTGTGCTTAGTAAAAGAACTCATTGGAATTCACTATATTTCTGCCAAAGAACAAATTTTAAGATGGGTCATAAATTTTGATATTTCTGATTCTAGACCCTGAGGTTTGTTCTTTAAATAGTATCTTAATTAGGTACCCAAGAAGTGATAGAAACAGCCTTTGATTCGCTGATGTTTTGTGTGCCCTCTGCTACCAGTGTTTCAGTGCCAAGTGAGCAGTGTACAAAGATTTGTGGCAGCGTAAAGATGATGGTGCTGAAAGAAAACTCATGTATGTCATGTTTACTTTTTACTGAGAGTGCACTTTTTAAGCATGCAGACTGTTTTCATTTGAAATGACTTTCCGGTGTTGCAGAAGAATGTGATATGTGTTCAGAAGCACTCACGTACTGCAGTAGTATCTCCTGTGGTTTGTCAGAGCTTCCTCTCTGTATTTTGGTCAACACAGTCTTTGCTTGCGTGTCTTCAAGCTGATATGTCCATCTGAAGGTTTTAAGCACCAGTCAGCAGACTCAGACAACTAGCTCCTCGTTCAGGGTATTTCTCACTGCCTCAGTTATTGCTAGTTATTCAACACTAGCTGTTAACCACTGTGTATCCAATGACTGAAGAAAAGTAAGGAGGAAAAATAAAGACAGCTGGTATCTTGTACTGAATACTGAGTGTCAACACAACTCTACCTGCTAATCTTTAACACTGTGTTCAGTTACTTGAGCGTTCTTTGTGTTGTGGTTCTGTTTTCTCAATCTTTCTCTCATTCACTATAAATTCATTAAATATTTGTTAATTCATCAGTAGTCGCTTAGCAGTTCTGCTGGTCATCAAGCACATTGCAAATTTTAGACAAGATGTGCTACTAATATGTTTCAGATGAAACTGTATTGAAATGCAAAAATATACATAAAGCTTTCTTTTTCCTGTGTGAGCAGATTATGTGTCTTGAAGGCCTGCTCTTCCTCAGACAAATATGGATTGCCTGATGAACCTTGTAATGTTCACTCAGATTTTTCTAGTTTCATGCTGAAGTCTAAAACAGTATCAGAGTAGAGACAAAGAGTGAGATTGGTGTTTCTGCAGATGCTGTGGGAACCTACGGCAGTTCTGACTGGACCCTTTGGCCGTCAACATGCTGAATAAGTTGATAAGCAGAGGCGAGACAGGATGCATGAATAAAATTTTGGAAAAAAAGCACTAGTGTTATTGATGCATTTAAGGATGTTTTTTCTGCAGTGTTCATGGGATTTATGGAGAAGTATGTCATCTCTTTTACTTTTGGATTGTATTCACTTGTGTAGGTGTATTTGTTGTTACTTTTAAGTTGACGTGATTACAGTTGGAATGAAGCCTTAGCATAGAACCATATAAAGAAATAATATTATCTGCTCTGTGTGAATCATGAGGGGCATAAAGCAGAGATGAAAGTAGAACACAGATAATTAACAAGCAAGGGAAGTTTATTTACTTATCTAGGTTGATTATTAAGAGGAAGCCACTGGAGACGTGACAAAGAAGAGCTTTACATGCTTTGAAACATGGAGTATTTTTACATATTGAACAGTGGCTAGTCTTCATAATAAATAAAGAGGAATCTAAAGAAGAAATAACAATCTTGCCAGGCTTACTCCCAGAAGGCTACTAGCTCTGGATGGGTTTTTGTCATCTGAAATCTGGGAATATAAGTCTCTAAATCCAGTGTGGTTAGAAACTGGCATTCCTTTATTCCTCACGGTTCCTACCAGGCGACTTGACAAGCAAGCTTGCATGCTGACTTCAGATTCTGCCTCTGAACAGTTAAGACATACATATGCAGTACATAGGCATAGATATTCATTCTTTTTCAAGGACTCATAGATATGTGCTCATGTCCCTTTGGGCATGCCTAGGAGTATCTAGGGTGGTCAAGTACCCACCTAATTCTTCCCTGTTTTCCACCATCAGCTTCACCACCTTTTGACTAATTTTTCAGCTGCATCTCTCCAGTTTGGAGAATTTCCATTGCTTACTAGGCCAGAGTGAGCAACCTTTAAAACAACATATGTGGAATCTGAGGAAGATGTCCTTGCACCTACTGAGGCAAAAGAGAAAGTATTCTGTTATGTCTCCAGTGCAAAATTATTGAAGAAAACAAGACTTCACCTGCTAAGGTTGAAATGGCAAGTTTTAGAACTACCACTTATGGATCCGTTTTGCTAAACAAATTGATCTCTTGTTAAACAAACCAACCTGTATCACTTCGCACTTTGTTTAATCATAGTTATAGGGTGAGTTTTTCTGTAAGTCAAGGAGTCTGGCATGTTTTTAATTTAGAAATGAAAAGTGCAGGACTTAAACAGAGGCTGCTGAAATATATTCATCCCATCTCACCTTAGGTTGACAAGTTTACCTTTCTGTTATTTAAAGCTTGTTACCCCAGAAAGAGCTGAGATTTTCTGTGGAGTCCAAATGGCTGTGATGGCATTTTTTCATCATCTTGGTAGAGGCAAATACTAGGAATAATTGAACAGCATCAGTGAAGATCAATTCTCCATAGTCATGATAGAATATAAATAGACATAACAATGCAGTTTAATTGCAGAGGTTATCTTTTTTTTTTTTTTTTTAATCTGAAAACACAGGTATGTAAATAAAGACACCCGAATAAGACATTCTTATTTTCATTGAATGTTACTGCGGCTAAGATGGTCATGGGGGGAGGGAGAGATTGAGAGAGAGAGAATGAAGACTATGTTTATTAATTTTGCTACACAGTATTGTGAATTGATGATTTTTGATTTTATAAGGTGCATGTTAGGCAAATTAGGAGAGAAGATACATGTCATTCAGGAGTCTGAGATTTACAAAAGAACTGGTTTTTAGTGGCCTTGAATTTATGGCCCTTGTGTTTAATCTATTGCTCTACTTACTGTTAAGCTACCAGTGACTAGAAAATTGATTGTTCTTGAAATTCAGATTTCATTTCTGTTTTTCAGTATGTATTGAGAATGTATTCATGTCACTGTTTGCCATAGCACTTACTGAAGAGAGCAACCTTGGGTTCTTGTGGATTGGCTATGCACATTCATTAGATTGTGTAGTTGTCTGAGTCATTCATTCCAGTTTTGTGAAGCAGAGGCTGCCATACCTATGTGAGATTTGGAAGTAGACAGGGACAGTTGTTGCAAATTTATTTAAACTGTCATTGAGGTAGTATTGTTTTCCTCCAGTTTGTTTTAAAATGGTTCTTCCTAGGAACCTAGGACCTTCCAATTGCTTGTTGTTTTTTATTGTTGTTTTAACTATTTATAGGAGATTTGAAATGTGTGCTTTGACATAATTGTATCAAACCCAATTATTTTTTTTATTCCTTTTCAGTAATCACTCCTGTATTTAGGTTGTCGAGTATGTGTATTTATTTCTCATCTGTTTAAAGCTCTTAGAGGCACCTAAGAGGTACAAAAGTGATGGCAAACATAAACTGTTACGTCATCTCTGTCGTGTATGCATTTTTTGCCTACAACTGCTACAAAGTGTTTTGCTTAGAGCACTGTAGTCATACATAGCAATCTCTGGTATCAGTTATATTGTGAACAGTCTGAAATATTGAATGGCCTGGGTACTGAAATTGAGAAGGAACTTGGTGTGGATAAAACCAGGAAGAGGAGAACAAAAAATATTACCCATTTTTATTTCCCACAGGAATGTATAGTGACATGCACATGTTAGCAAAATTTTGCCCGCAGATCACAGATTGAAGAACGTATGTTTCGCATATGTTAGATTTAATATAACCATTTCTATCCTTTCTCGTGTGTTGCACAGGTTAACATTCAGCCTTCTGAATGGCACCGCTCTATACTGCTGCCACAGTCTTGGTTGGGATTTATGAGCCGAACCTACAGTGCAGTCCTACAGGTAATTGAGGTACAGAATACTGTGCATATTAACACTCATTCAAGGTGCATGTGTCTTCATTTCTTCCAGCAAGAGCATCCATGTGATTGACAGCAATTTAAAAGTGAAGCTTGAAGAGTTTAATAACATTTGTGGAAAAGGAAATAAGAACTAGTCTTCAAGCAGCACAGCCTGAAATTACTTGAAGAAACATAATTCCTGTTTACAGTTCTGGTCCTTGCATTCTTGTTCCTGTGTCAAGTTCCCATACAGTCAATTCCACTTGCAGTTTACTTTTTAGAATGTGAAACTTCAGCTAGAACTCTATCCTATTATTTTGAATAGGAATTTTCAGATAACATTACCACTTAAAGGTTGGAAGATATTGAGAAATTATTAACTAACATTGCATGCTGAATAAATGTGAGGAAATCATATTGTCTTTTATTGTATCTTATATTGTGAGGAAATCATCTCTTGATTTTTCCAACCAAATTAATGATAAGAAATACCTTTAAACTTCTCTTTCATTAGGTTAACTGATGTGGTATCTAGAGCAAAGCAGTCATTTGTTCTTCTCAGTAGGAGAATAACGTAAAAACTTGTAAGAAATAACTCCTTTTTAGAAATCTCCCTCTGTAGTACTAGAAGAGCTTATTGATTTATATTTCCAGGCCTTGTCCGCTATTTCCAACATAAGCAGATCAGACTGCTGAACAAATTCAAAAAGCTTTACCTATCCATTTACTGTGGAGTAGAACATACACTTCTCTAACATTTTTCAAAACAACTTTTACCTGAGATATTTGGGAACATTTTCTAGACTGACCTTCATTATAAAGGAAGCAGTGGTTTTTCAAATTGTCATTTTAGGTCTTAACTACAGAGGGGGCCATTGTAGCTTGCATATAATTACTTGCTTTTTCTGCTTCTTCCCCTCTGACTCCATGAGAAATCTTGCATTTACCAGACTTGTTTCTGAAAGCTTCTCTAGGATTTCCTGGCTTTTTTTTTTTTTTTTAGAGCAACTTCTGAGGTCTCTCAGTAAAAATCTTTTTTTAAGCTGAGATCTAGTATATTTACTTCTTGTGTTTCTATGGTATATTTTATCTGAGCTGACTCAGAGACTACAATACAGTGTGACTAGTCTGGGTCATTTTTTGGAGGTAGGGGTTTGTAGAGTCCATGGTTTGTTAACCAAGGGTAAATTGCTCTGTCTGCAGTTTATCAAGGCACTTCCGTGAGGATATTTTCTCTTTTACATGTGGAAGTTCTCTTGTCTGTAGTACGTCTGTTCAAATGTTTAAGCTCTTCTGCCAGTTTAGCCAGTTTGTAAATTCAGCATGTTTTTGGGACTGAACTCATTTTCATTGTGATCCCACAGGTCTTGATTTAATCTTGATCTTAAGCCAGTGTTTATTCGTTTAAGAAAATTGTAATAGATTTAAACACACTATAAAGCCAAGGAATTTCTCATCAGAGATTGTGCTTCTGCATTCGAGAAGAGTTTGGACAACACTCTCAGACATATGGTTTTATTTTGGGGTGGTCCTATGTGGAGCCAGACGTTGGAGTCATTCAGTGATCCTTGCGGATCCCCTCCAACTCAGGATGTTCTATGATTCTGACACCAGAAGACAGATCTTATGCAGATATCTACTTAGTCAGCGTGTCATACCTTTTGTTCTAGTCTCTAGGAGTTGGAGAACACCTTTCAAGGGACATCAGGATTTACAGTGTTTAGTATGTAAGAAACACAGCTTATATGCCTACGTTTTTCACTTAAGACTTAATAACCGAGTAAGAAGCAGCAAATGATAACCCAAACAAGTTGAGCTATAGTTGTATCAAGGTTTAAGAATGAGGGTAAGGGTAAGCTGCTTAGTACATTTAGATAAAACTTCATAGACACATCATATCAGCTCCTTTGAAGTAGAGAAAAGAAAACTGAAGTAGAAGGAGGCTGAGGTCATAGGAAGGAAAAGGATGAGGAACTTTTTAAAGTAGTGAATCAAGGAAGTAATATTTTGCTCTCAGAAACTGTTTTAGGTATAGGCTTCTATATTTAATTCTCAGCTTCTACATATTCCACTCCCCAGAGATGCATGTTTCTTTCCACAGACTAATTGAGCAATTGCTCAGTATCTTTGATCATTTGACATAAAGAAATACTTCTCCAAAAAAGTGGCCAGGTGCTGGAACGGGCTGCCCAGGGACATGGTGGAGTCACCATCCATGGAAGTGTTCAAGAAACATTTAGATGTTGTACTGAGGGACATGGTTTAGTGGGAAATATTGGTGAAAGGAAGGGCTTTTCCAACCTTAATGTTTCTATGATTCTATGATTTGTGATATCTGCATTATTTTTTTTTCTCAGAATGAAAAATCACAAATTCTTGTACATAAGATGTTGTGTATTACAGTGGGGTCTCATATCAAAAGCAATTGGTTAATTTGAGAGTTAGCCCTCAAGTAAAAGGTTAGTTATCTAGGCGTTTCCTGAAAAAGTCTTATGATTGACCACCTAAGATCTACTTCCCTTTTATGCTGTGATTCTGCAGGGAAGGCAAGCAGAGCTTGAGATGCAGTTAAAACATGGAAAAGAGGATCCTGAAGATGTGCAATACAAGCAGTTTACAGCATGGCTGTGGTAAGGAATTGCCTGCCTGTTAGAATGCAGGACAGAAGAGGACTTGAAAGCCTTTAATTTTGCAAATTTAACTGTTTGTATAAGTACTAATGGGAAAAAAAAAAAAAAAAAAAAGAAAGAAAGAAAAATGTCCCTATGGGGGAAGAAAAAAAAAGTTACCGAGGGACAGTGAGCAAGGATGGTAGTATTCACAAGTTCAGAGGTACTTTCCCTTCTTTTTTGTCCAGAACTTTGCAGTGTGAGCAACTGGAAGGATGAAAATTGTATGTATCATATGTTGTGTTAAAGTACAGAGATTATGGAAAAAAGCAAAACTTTGATGTAGAGATTTTGAAAGCTGCCTCACTGAAAATGGATTTATGTAAGAAATGTAAGTCACGGAGTGACATGTGATAACAAACAGACATCTCAGTTCATACAGTAAGCTGAAGATACTGTTTAAAACTAAACATATGATGCACACTCTGTTCTATATACTTAGGTACTTGTATTTCATCCAGCTCCAGTACCCAGTAAGTGTTTGTGCTCCCTCCAGATTTAGCCCAACTGTAAACAACTTGATATAAACTAATACTACATAATTTTGCATCGATATTTAGATTGGTGTTGATGTTTCTAAGTGCATTTGAAACAGTAGGATAAAACAGCATATGTAGGAGGAAACCATGACTGAACTGCCTTCAAAGGCTGAGTGACATGACTCAGTCTTGAAAATATAAGTCCTGTTTTATGAGGCATGCATTTTTCTTTTTCTATCACATTATTTCACCTTCAGTTATGTGTTGTGAACTTGCAACTGGAAGATATATTTTTGTCTAAAATGACAGCCATGAGCAGGATGTATGGATTGGTGTATGTTGTGGTACACAAGATCTTTCTTCACCCAAACCTGACAAGATAGAAGGCTCACTCCATCTCTGCTTCTGTCTTGACATGAATGCAAAACTAAGCAAAGGCAGAATATAGTCATTTGCAAGAAACTGTAGCTATTCCTATTGCTTTTGTTTAAGTAGATCCAGATTACTATACTCCCTAGCAGAATAACTGTCCATAGTTGTTTTCAGGAGAATAGTAAGTATTGTGTAGATTGTTACAGTTGTTTGTTGTAAAACATACTTATTTATTATGCCAAATTATAATGCAGTGATTTGGAAATGTCTTTGTGACAGGAGATTTAACAGATTTATTGCTACTGTATAAACCTGCCTTTTGAAAAAAAAAAAAAAAAAAAAGAAATTTTGTATGGTGGTCTACATGAGCATGAAGGAACATGGAGTGGTATGTGAGCACTAACACAGTTTTAATACCTGTGATTGTTTTGCAATAAGTTTTCTGAAGCATGTGAAAAAAGGACACATGTAAGACATAACTGAAATCATACTGTAGTGTAACAGTGGTTTAAATTTTTTGTTTCTCTTGCAGGGTTAGAGATATGTTGACAGATGCCATCAAAGGTGCTTCAAAGTAAGAATGATTTATTTACTAGAGATAAGAATGAGTTTTTGTTATGGTAGATGATGTAAAATAGTTCCTGTATTTGTCTCTCTGCCAGTTTCATGTTTTCATGTGGCTGGTGCTCAACAAAGAAGCTCTTGCCCACATTGTTCTTTGAGCATTTTATCACTGACTACATCTACTAGAAAGGCTGATGCCTAATGCTTTGGGTAAAACTTATGTACAACTGTATACACTATTAGTCACTTCTTTTCTAAATAGCAAACTCTGCCTCCAGTTTCTTAATGCGTCTAAAAGTTGGCTGGTCTGTAGTGGAGTGCTGGCTCTTCAGAGCTACACTGCTTCCAGCTATCTTTTCTGTGCCCAAATGCCTCCAAAGACAAGTACTTATGTGTTTTCAGATTGTGACAGGCTTGTTAATTTGCTATTAGAATTGACACGTGGATTGAAAACAGTATCTTAGCATTTCTTCATAAGAAGGCTTGACTTGCTCCTATCACTCTCCATTGATAGCTGTCTCCTTCTGCATGCCCATGGTTAACTGGAAACTGGCCATGTAGAAATCCAGAGTATATTTTCATTGTGAAAATGAAATATTTAGATCAGGAACAAATGCTTGAATTTGTGGATTAGGTGATTATGTCTATAGCAAGAGTTGAGGAAGTTTTTGTAAATGCAAGACTAATGCAGAATATATAACAATTTATATTGTTCTAGTGTAAGGCTTTCAGTGGTCTCCTGAAGGTGTATTGGTCATTTGCTATTATGCTATATTTCTGAAAATGATGTAAAATGGATATCTTTTCATGAAACTGAATATAGTTAGTTTCTATATCATATTCTCAAGTGGCAGATTTTTTTTTCCTGAATTCTTTAACAGTAAAAGTAAGGTTTGCACTGTACTAGATGTTCATACTGTCCATCATATGAATGTTTCATAACATTGGAAAGTCATTCAAAACTTTTTTTTTAAGTTTTCAGTGATAGGGCTCTACTAAATCTCCTTAAACGGATGCTGTTTTGGCACCTGTCTGTCTAACAGTCTCTATTTGAAGAGCTTTTTTTGTCATCCTATCTAAAGATGGTACTAGCTATGATGAATGTGTTCCCATGAGTGCAGTTGATCTGCAAGATGGCCCTGGTAGCAGACAGCTGTTTATATATATTATATATTAAGATGAAATATGTTAAACATTTCTTGAGCTAGAAGAGGGCCCAGTGAAGTTGCTTGGTGCAAAGCCCTTCTGTCCTGAAGACCTGGTAACTTAACTTTCCTTGTTGAGATGCTTGTTTGGTTGCCTGCATGTCTGTTATGCCTCTTCACTGTTCTTTGCCTTTTTTGTGTCTAGGGAAAGCCCAGTGGTGAAAGGAAACTCTATTTTAGCCCTGACTGGTCTTGCAGCTGCTGTAGCCAAATATGAAAGCAGCCTTTCCTCAGACACTGAAGGCGTGCCTGAGGTAAGTCAGTCTGGGAAATAAATTCTTTTTAGTGGAATGTAGTTAAGTAATATGACCAGGTATGTTTGAGGATTCAGTGAGTATGAAGTACTTCATGTGTTGAAATTCAGATTTTACACTGTTCAGTGATATTGTGATCTTGTAATTGCTGTGTGATCTGTGTGAGAGCAGCTTGGTGATTTCAGTCAAAGCAAGCAGGCAGCTTCTGCAAAGAAACATATGCTAGCTTTGTCATATGAGATGAAGGTGTAGTGAACACTGGAGCCCAACCAGACTCTTTTCTTAGGTACTAACTTGTTTGGTCTTTTTTACCTGATGTCTTTGGAGGGCGTTTTGAATGAAACCTTCGGCTTGGCTAATGGTAAAGATTATTACACTGTCACAAAATGCATATGATTATATGAACAGTTGATCTCAAAAAAAGTTAAATGACTTGTGTGGAAGTGCAAAATATGACTGCAAGGGAGAGGTTGAGCTTTTTTTCCTCATTTTGTAAAAACATGTCAATAACTCATTCCCATGCTGAAATGCTACATGACTGACTCCTTCTGCCTCAGAGTATGAGACATTTTTTACATAGTTTGGGTACTTGGGTAGCCATTCATCTTTATTTTGTTCCTACTGTTATGACTAGTTAACATGCTACTCCTTACACCTGAGAAAAATGCACTGTTTTGCCATAGTTTTTCCCCGAAGTTATTTGTTTTCTACCCAGAGTGAAACAGCTTTTGAACCACGTGTAATAATTCTATTAGCAGAAAAATGGATTACACTTCAAGGTTCCATCTTTAGGTAGAAGCAGTTGAACTATAGATTACTTATGACATGGATAAGTTATAGCTTTTGTGACAGTGCAAACTGAAGTTGCTAATTGTTTTGGGCTGTGTAGGGTTTATTTTTCTAATGTCCTCTGTTACTGGCCAAGCCTTGAAAAGAACGTGGGGAGAAATAGTCTTGTTTTTCAGATGTCCTTTGACACCTTGTATGTAATAGTTACTTCATTAGAATTCAGGTTTTCCTGTCGGATTTTGGTAAGACTAACATAGTTAGCTTAACCATTCTTGTAGACTCTCATACTTTGTAACCACACTGCAGTTACTTCACTAGCCATACTGAATTTTTCTGGCTACATTAAAATTATGTTTTAGTCTGAAAGAGTTGGTGAAGACTTCAACTTGCAGACAAGCTGTCAGAGTTCAGATTTGTGAATGTGTTTTGTTGTTTTTTTTTCTTGATGCTGTTGTGGGGATCTCTGGCAGCTGTTTGTTTTAACTGAATAATCTGTTCAAAAGTGGTGTCTGGAAGGTCGGTGTTGTCAAATAAAACATGCTGTGCATAAGGGTAACAAAATTTCATTACGCATGGATCATAGCTGGAACATCAGCTGCTGAGCTTCTGTTCAGAACCCAATTTAAGAAAAATTAACAAGGACTGTTTGGGTTTGATATTTTTCAGACTGTACCAGATTTTCTTCCTATGCAGCAATGGATTTATATGGTTATAGAGACTCTCTTTAGTATCGTGAATAGCCGTTATCGCCCTAAGGGACAAGTTTTCCCGTGGTTCTACCAGGTATGAGCTGTGGCATTGAAAGCAAGAGCGCATATGTGTATTTTGTACAGGGAATTCTTTGTCTGGAGTTTTCTGATTCTGTTTCCCTGTAGCAGTTAGAATCACAGAATGGCTTGGGTCGAAAGAGACCCCAAGAATCATCAAGTTTCAACCCCCTGCCACAGGCAGGGCCACCAACCTCCATATCTAATACTAGACTAGGCTGCCCAGGGCCCCATCCAGTCTGCCCTTGAACACCGCCAGGGATGGGGCATTCACAACCTCTCTGGGCAGCCTGTTCCACCTCCTCACTACTCTCATAGTAAAGAATTTCCCCCAGACATCCAATCTAAACCTTCCCTCCTTGAGCTTAAAACCATTCCCCCTAGTTCCAGCACTATGTCTACCTATGTAAAAAGTTGATTCCCTTCCTTTTTTCATAGGGGAGGTGCTCCAGCCCTCTGATCATCTCTATGGCCCTCCTCTGGACCCTATCCAACAGCTTCACATTTTTCCTGTATGGGGGGCCTCAGACCTGGACATAGTGCTCCAGATGGGTCCTCACAAGGGCATAGTAGAGAGGAGCACTCACCTCCCTGTCCCTGCTGGTCACCTCTCTTCAGATGAAGCCCAGGATACCATGTGCTTTCAGAGCTGCAAGAGCACACTGCTGGTTCATGTTCAGTTTTTCATTCATTGGGACCCCCAGATCCTTCTCTGCAGGTCTACTCTCAGGGATTTTTTCTCCCAGTCTGTATACGTACCTGGCATTACTCTGACCCAGGTGTAAAATCTTGCATTTTGCTATGTTGAGCCTCAGTGGGTTCACACAGGCCTATCTTTCGAGTTTGTCAGGGTCCCTCTGGAGTTGTAATATGGGAAATATAGATGTAATGTAGGCAAGTCAAACAACACTTTTCTTTTTTTTTTCATTTCAGTATGTCATATTTTAGTTTTCCTTGAGTTTTTGTTTTTATTAACAAATAATAAAAATCATATGAGAAGATAATACTGCATAAATGAAGAATGTTTTGAAAGCAGCTCTGGCACATGGCCCCTATCATCACTGCTAGGGGATACATCACCAAACCAAATGCAGTGTTAAACATTAGACTGGCTGAATGTGAGGAGACTCAAGTAATTGTTTGGCATTAAGCAGTTTTTTTATAACTCCTGCTTTTGGGAACAATACTGTTTAATATATACTGTTATTTTTTAAATGGGCATTTGAAGTGGCTCATATTTCACTTATAAAATCCACTCTGCTTAAAAAAAATATATATATATTTTTAAATATACTGAATGGATATTTGTTTTAAATTCCAGAAGTACTGAATGTTACTATCTGAAAAGGAATTTGTTTCCTCCTCAGGAAGTAAAAAGTAAATCTTCTGAAAATCTTTTTCTAGAAATCCTATTCTGGTGAAAATACTGCTAGTGCTATAGCTCGTTCCTGTGCAGCCACTGCTTTGTCTCTTCTGGTGCCAGTTATCGTTGTATCGTGCAAGGAGAAGGTTGAGGAAGTCCTGAACATGCTGACCGCCAGGTTACCTGGGAAACCAAATGCTGATGAGTCTCAAGCTGTTCAAATCCACATGGGTCTTGCTTTGGGGATGTTTATCTCACGTTTGTGCGAAGAAAAAGTCAGGTAAGGCTTACTACGTGTAATGTGGGTGTGGAAATGACTTTCTACTTTTTCCTGCCTGCAGCTTTATGTTCTAGGGAAGATAGTAATTATAGGTCATAGGCAAATGTTCATGAGGTGTTTTGCAACATTTCTTATAAAATGTATTTTATTATAATGGCTTTTTTCCCCCCAGCTGTGCTATTTTGGATATTTTGCTGGCATTCCTTCAGAGTGATTGATTAATTTTCATTATATCCTTTAGGTGCATATGCAACCTGACAGTTGATTGCTTACATGTCTTTAAAGCGTACCAGATGCTCTGGGAGGCTTAATTGTGAAATAATTTACAGATCTTACTTGTCCCTTTCGAAGTGATATTCTGTATACTTGAGTAGTGTGCACTTGCATCATGTTACCTATGTGAGGGCAGAGCTCCACTGGTGAAAGTCTAATGGACTGTCTTTCAGATGGGTTGCTACAGCAGTGCTGAAGATTGGCCTCACTAGCCTAAGGTCACAAATTTTAAACGATTCCAGAGCATCTGAGGTGTAGCTTTGCTTCTAGTACTAGTCCAACTTAATGACTACTAGGAAGTTCATCTGTCTGTGTACACATAATGTTTAACTACTGCATTATCAAAAGTATCAGAAAGATTTGTCTGTCAGTTGTTAATTTACTCTATGAAGTTAGTGTTTCTGAAACAAACATGTGCTGTTAAAGATCATGCAGCATGACTCCGCACTGATTTTCATTCTTTGGTGTCAGCTTCCTGCATCCAATTCAAGAGCCAATGCACTGTCCATGAATGATTAAAGTCAGTGATGACAACTGAGATACTAACAAACATTAGAATGCTCGTAAGTGTGTAATGAACAACATTAGTATTTTGGTATATATCAGCCTTTATTTTGTTTTGTTTAATTTCTTTAGTTTGGTGTTGACATTTATCTAAAAAAAAAAAAAAAGGCAACAGAACATTAAAAGGAGTCAAACAAACCTCTTATGAACTAAAACAAATCCATTTTTATTCTTCTACTTCACTACCTGATTTCAAAACTCAATCTCAAATACTCTTCCAAACACTGACTGGCACCACATTCTTGCTGTGTGCAGCAATAGGTAATATCAAATCATAGAGATAATTTTTATTAAACGTGCCTGTTCATAAAGACAGCAGTGGGTATGTTTTGCAAGGGGGAGTTCCTATGACATCTTTGGAATGAGAGATAGACCTTTCTTTGATTTATCAGTGTATTAGGCAAATGGATAGAGAGACAGACAGATTTCCAGAGCTAATACCTTAAAATATAAATATACATGAAATCCTTTTACAAATAGCTACCAGTCTAGCTGAGTTCACATTTTCTGTATTATTTGCCTTCATTCACTGTATAAAAATTGTCTTCTTTCACTTTATAAACTTCTGATGCTTGCTTTCTTTCTGAGTTTTGTACCAATAACAGGCACTGACTTAGGTCTAAATATATTTGTATTATTTGCATAATTATATGAATAAGTTTACCTGAAAGTAACACAAATGGCTGGTTTTACAGTCATTGCTTACAGGCCAGTGTGAGAACCCATTACAGCAAGAAATATTTTTATTTAGTGACATATTCCATCTTAGCAGAAGGTTAATGTCCTGTATGATTTGAAGAACAGAACCATATTTCTATTTTTTTTTTCTGTTTTTTTTCTGTTTTGCAGTGAGTTACCTGGTCAACAGATGAACTTAGTTCTAATGAAGTCCCTAGATGCGCTAGAAGACTGTTGTTTTGACTCCAGTCTGGAGTACAAGTGAGTTTCTTACCTTACTGATTATATTTTGTTTTATTTTGGACTCCTTTTTTTTTTTTCATTCAAACTTTTATTCCTAAATTTTGTGGAGAAGAACATAGAAATAAGATAAGGAGACTGTTTTTTTTTGTACTTTCATAGCATCATGGACTTTTGCAGGTTGGCAAGGACCTTGGGAAGTCCACATCACATTCCCAAAACAGTCTCAGCTGTCAGGTTGACTGCATTACTCAAGACTTTCAGGGTTTGAAATTCACAGTCTGGAGCAGGTCTGACCTGCTTGGGCCACAGTTCCATGGCTGGGCCATCCTGGTGAGGAAAAAGCTTCTCTTTGACTCCAGTCTGAGCCTCTCATGTCTCAACTCATGCCGCTGTCTCTCACCCTTCCACTACACAGCACGTGTAGAGCTGTAAATGTGACAGACTTGTTGTCCAAAAATGGCATTATTATAGCAATGGTCTTTACAGCAGGATGACAGGCACAACTGACTGTGGGTCGTATGCCTTAGGTCAACCTTATGTGTGTGTTTCAACAGTTCTCAACTGGTGACACTGTTTTATTTTAGTTTTTTAAATACGTACTGAGTTTTCTGAGAATTTCTTCTGCTGTAGAAATCAGGGAGGGCTCTTTTTTTCCCTGAATGCCAGCACTACTCATTTTCTCTCCTACAGCTGCTCCATAGTCAGTTATGTTCATTAGTGTTCCAGGAGAGATGACAGACACCCAGGGGTAGTTCATCATCCTACCGTGATGTGGAAAAGGTTTCTGCCACCATGTCGCAGAGACTTGTGCTGGTGTGTGGTGGAAGGCAAACCCAAATGTGGTATACCTCCTGACTCTTTAAGAAAATGTGTTTTTCTATCCAAGAGCATGCTTCTCTAGAGTGTTGACACATCTCACATATTGAAAGATATTGAGAAAGAGGCTGTAACATTTTTTCTCCTGCCTTGAGTCTTTAGTTGATAAAGAGGTTTATTAATGTGCACAGTATGCAAGCTGTAGATACACAACCACTCTTCACTGATCATGTCAAGTCTTGATAGGAACATTGTTTACATATACTATTTCTTTGCCTGATTAAGAGAATTGTCATCTTAAAGAAGTGCTGTTTTTAATAAATAATAAGTAAAAGGAGTCTTTCTTTTCCTGCACCAATGCTATCCCATGGCAAGAGTTCACTCAAGTCTGGAAGAACCTGTTTAAATCTAAGATACTCTAGCACTCTAAATAGTTTCTTGTTCAAAAAAGTGAGAGTTCACACTGCGAGAGTAATGCTCCTAAATCAGTACTCTGTCTTCAACTGCAAGCAAGAAAACAAATGAAATTCGTAATATTTTAAAAGGGCAAAAGTATTTCAAATGGTTTCAAGTGGCTAAGCATATGTTAATGTGGTACATCATCTACCTGGCCATCTAAGGTATCTTTTAACACTGACCCACACAACATCTTTATCTCTAATTTGGATTGATATGGATTTCAGTGGTGGACTATTTGATGGATAAGAAATAGGTTAAATGGTTGCAACTGGAGGACTGCAGTCAGCAGTTCTATATCCAGTGCAATCACGAGTGACGTTCTCCAAGGGTCCATTCTGCAGTCTGTGCTCTGCACCATCTTTATAAGCAGCTCAGAGAGTGGGACTGAAGATACCCTCTGTAAGTTTGAAAACACCAAGCTGGGTGGCACAGTTAGTACAACAGAAGGAAGGGATGCCATTCAGAGAGATCTGGACAGGCTTGAAAAATGGGCTCATGAGAACCTGTTCAGGTTCAAAAAGGTCAATACAAGATGCTGCTCCTAATTTGGGATGATCTCAGTTGCTTACGGACTGAGAGAAGAACTCATCGAAAGCAGCTCAGCAGAGGACTTGAAAGTTCCAGTGGATGAAAAGCTGGACGTCAGCCAGCAGAGTATGCTTGCAGCCTGTGAGGCCAACTGTCTTGAGAGCTGCACCAGAAGAGGGGTGGCCAGCAGACGTGATTGTGCTCCTTTGCTCTGCCCTCGTGAGGCCCTGCTGGAGTACGGCAGCTAGAGTGTGGCTCCTCGAACAAGAAAGGTGTGGAACAGTTGGAGTGGGTTTAGAGGAAGCCACGAAGGTGATCTTCTACAGGTAGGGGATGAGGGAACAGGACTTGCTCAGTATGGAGAAGTGAAGGCTCTGGGGAGACCAACCTCTTTGCAGTCTTTCAGTACTAAAAGCAGGCTTTTAAACAGGAGGGAGGGAGACTGACTTTTCATGCGGACTAATAGTGATAGGACAAGGAGAAACAATTTTTAACTAAATGAGTGAAGAGTTAAGTTAGATGTTATAAGGAAATTCTTTATACAGAGAACAGTAAGGCACTAGCATAGACTGCCTAGAACAACTGTGGATGCCCCATCCCTGGAGCTGTTCAAGGGCAGGTTGAATGCAGCCCTGGGCTGCCTGAGCTGGTGGCGGGCAGGGGAGCAGAGCTCAATGATCTTTAAGTTCTCTTCCAGTCCAACCAGTTCTGTTATTCTATGAAGTGGTTGTGAAGCTTTGCCACACTTTGGTCCAGGTGTGTTTTTACAAGGCATCATAAGCCACATCAGGCTTCCAAGCAGGTTGGCAGAAAGAGTCATCTTCCTTGAGAGACAATAAGAAACACCTTGAACTAGGATCTAATCATCTAAAGCTATTGATTGATGCTTAAAACCTTCAGAAGGGCATGCTACCTCGAAAAGACACAGGCAAAAACTGTGTTGCATTCATAACTGCTAACTTCTGCCATTTTTCTCTTGGATCATACTGAATAAATTTTCTCATGTCAACCTCTGTATAGTGAGGAGGGGGCGAAAGTTAAAGGTAGGCTTTAAATTGTAGCAGTATAGCATATGTGTAACAAACATGGCAGATAGACCTTGTATTGAACAGTTTGGGGTTTTTTTCCTCCTTTTCTATAAACGAAGAAAAACACGATGTGTTGAAGATTGAACTCTACTTTTGAAGCTCTAGTTTTGAAGAGTTTTATTTCAGAATAACAGGAAGCAGTAATGATTTCTGGCTTGCCTTCCAATTTCCTGTAAACAGGGTGAATTCTGTAAGATGTGCAGGACTGTCTTCATTTGCAAGAATGTATATTAGAGAAATATTGAGAAAATGATGAATGTTGGTACATACTTGTTGATTAAGGGTGTGGTAAAGAGCAGATTATTAACAAACTTGAAAATATATTGTAGTCTTCCTTAAAATTACTGTGCAGTCTTTGATTTTTATGGAGTTTTTTTGCTTGATTTGGATATAAGGTATTTTCAGTTAAAGTTGTCATTAAATTTTCTTATACTACATTTAGAAACGTGTTAAACTCACCTTAGTAACAGGATTTAAAAATGTTAAACTTCCTTCATCCTGAAATACTAACCATTTATTTTGTTCCAGAATTCATTTGTGAAGTCTTTAATTCTGCAACATAATAGACTGTATCACTCTGTACAGTGCCAGATTATGGTACTGAGAGAAGTAACAGTGGATTTAAAGATGTGTCATAACAGCAGGAGTGTATGTCTAATATGCTGGCAGTGAAACATCTGGAACAAATTGGGAAATCAGAGATACCATATATATGATATATATACATGTATATTTTTGTATATATATGTGTATATATATTTGTAAATCACAAGGAAGATGGCCAAGTGAAAGAGAGATGCACTCAAGTATAATTTTGGGACGAAAAAAGAGTAAAAAAGCTCAGAGCAGCTAAGACATAGCTAATCTTCTTTTTTTTTAATTCTTCTTTTTAAGCACTGGATGTATTTTGGGAGTGGGACTTGTTCTTTCATTTCTGAGTCACAGTAGCCAAACAGAATCACGAGTACACGTTTCTGCTTCACTGCGAAAACTATGTGCATACCTGGAGAGCAGTGAGGATCAAAGCAGATGGGTCCAGGAGGTATGACTTGTTCTAGCACAGATTTCCAATTTTCATTTTTCTTCCTTTGCCTCCTTTAATAACTCAGCTTTTTACTGAAGCTTTTTACCTGTAGTGCTGGTATATTTCTTTTACAATATCAGCCTGGTTTTGTATCTGTTGAAGAAAACAATTTTAGAATAACCCATAATGCAGCACAAACACTAGGAAATTGACTGAAATGGTTAAAGACGTTGTTCTCTAAAGTGCTACTCATCCCTTCTACTAGAAAGCAAACAGCAAGTTATTCTCAGAGCTTTAATATTTCCTTCTGCAGTATGCCTTCTGCTTCCTGCTTCGAAAGCTGTTGTTATTGCTATGGATATGTTTGCTGTTCCCTTTTTAATTTGTGAGCTGTTCTCTTTATGAGTTTTGAAAACTGAAAAAACTGTGATGCTATATTTGAGTGTATGTTTCAGTATCATTTGCCAAGATATATTTCTGCTAAGTTTCTGCATGGCTCGTGTATGAGTGAGCTTATTACCTTGCTGAGGTAAAGATTGAGGAAGAAAGCTCATGAAACTGGAGAAGTTTACAGCAGTAAACAAGAATCAGAATAAATAGCTTTTTGCATACACATGTGCGCGCACACACACACACACACACACAAAACCCAACTGTATTTTCACATCCAAGCTCACAGCAGCTGAACAGCAGAGTTGCATAATCCTCTGTTTTATCAAGGGAGTTCGCAGAGTCGGAGCTTCTTTCTCCTGAGAGTCTTGAAGCATTTTACTGAACTTAAACTTAGTTCAGTGAGCAACTTCTGAGATGAAATGCAGAAGTTGTTTAACATCATGAATTAACTATAGATGATAAAAAAATTACCTTTATCACTTAAAAATCTGTTAGATATTGCATAGGTAATTACACCAGTTAAATTTCACCAGTGCTGTAGGCTAAGTACTACTACTTACGAAAGTTCAGAGGCTAGAAATGGCTGGCATACGATCCTGTTCTTAAGAGGTAGCTTTGGCCACATGCAATAAGGGGTTCAATCTGAGCATTGCTTTTTGAAGTCAGAATTGTTGCTAATTGTCTACCAGGTAGGAGTTCTTCAATCCCTATATACATTCTGTTGCATAGCATTGGTGCAAAGCAGGGTAAAAAATTGGCACAGCAGCCTCATTGAAAGATCAGACTTCATTTCTTTACTTTTCATATCTGAGGCTAAAGACAGAAAACTAGTGTCATTTGTGAAACATGAGGCTAATGTCATATATTTTTCAGGGAGACTGTATATTCTTCTGGCCTTGCAGGCCTGTTTCCATCATGGATAGGATGCTGTGGATTCTGATAAATAGTAGTTGGAAACTTTTGTGTAGGAAAATAACTACATTTATGAAGATCAGAAGTTGGCCCTACAAAAAACAGAATTGCTTCTAAACTTATTTATACTTGTTTAATGGCACAGATTAAGAATCTTTCTTAGAAGGAATAAACATCTGAAAGTATAAATTGAAAATAGCATGATATTTTTTGTCATGCTGCTGCATTCCTCTATGGTTTACAAAAGACATCTCTCCTTAGCCTCCATTTCTTAAGAGATAATCTTGTCAAGTATGTGCTATAGTGGCATTGTATAAATCCTGTTGCAAGTACTGTTCATGGCTCTGATGAGACAGTGAAATCACCATTCTTTTTTCCTATTTGTGGAGTCATGAAGTGAAAAGAGAAGACTTAGATACCATCTTACAGAAAGAAAAGCATCAAAGTGTAGAGTGAGTTTTCTCAGTTCCTGACACTGGAGAATGAAGACAGCTATTGCAGAGTTTGTAAGGGATTGTGCTTAGCTGCCTTCACAGAATCACAGAATGGCCAGGGTTGGAAGGGACCTCAAGGTGAATCTCCTTGAAACCATGAATCTCCAACCCCCCTGCCACATGCAGGGCCAACCAACCTCCCCATTCCATACTAGAGCTGCCCCAGGCCTATCCAGTCTGCCCTCAAACAACTCTAGGGATGGGGGCAGTGGGCACTGGTGCCCTAGGCACAGTGCCTTTGGCATTGCTATCACAGCGTATACTTTCTCTTGCCCAGAGGTGATCTGCAAAGACAACAGCAGACAGATTTATAAAATTTGTTTCTTTAAACATTTAGTCTACATTGTAAAACACCGCACTTTCCCTAGAGAGACATTATGTACAAGTACTGTGTAAAAGCAGGTATAACTGAGGAATGCAGTAGTAATGAAGATTGGAACAGAAGCAGCAGCAGACAGTGCTTTCTGTTTGAACTGCCAAAGAAGAATTCATGACATGGTCTTAGTGCTCAGTAACTAGGTAGCATAAATCCTGCCTGAGGTTTTATAGATAGCCTCCTTTTCTGCTTGGTTGTTCTGTACTTGTTTTTGTTGGCGCATTTGTTTTCTTCTGTTTTTATTTTGTGGGATTATTTGATATATCCTGTAAAGGAGACATATTGTTGCTGTCAACAGCATTGGCAGCATTGCAAGCTATGGAAACTGTTGCCTCCTTCTGTTTGCACTGAAATTGAATAGTGCTGCGTAACAGAATTTACTTATTATTTTCAGGTACTTGCCTATTCTGTTGCCTGTTCCTGTGTCTCTGCTTTCAGTGTAGGAATCATAGAAGCAGCAGAGGCTGAAGAAGCTATGAACAAGCTGCGGACCTTAGTGGAAAAAAATCTGCAGGTGACGATTCAGAGTTTGGGCTTTTTTTAAGTTCCCTTTGTCTCTTACCTATTTAATACCTGATTCTGCTACATCCAGACTGCTGCCTGAAGAAAATTGCATTAACCTACTTTGATCATTAATGAATATTTACTACATTCTGCATACCATACAATTACCTTATTATTTTATCCACTAATGCATTATCTGCCCTTGTGGTAGCAATCACCAAAGACCGAAATAATAGCAGACTGTATATATTTTATTATATGTAAAAGAAAAGTTGGTACTTTTAAGATCTTGATGTCCTTAGTTGCCATTTCTTACCAATTCCTGTCTCATTTGTAATATTTTTATTAAGAAAACACATCAGCTGTGCCCTTCTGAATTTTGTCTTCTCTAAATCAGTGAGATCATCATAACCAGAGCCACAACTTAATCCAGGTGTTCTCAAGTTACCTTCAAAAATGCAAAAATAATCTCCATATTCCAGTACTTGTTCTTTTTTGTTAAATGTATGCCAGAAAACAAAAAACAAAAAACAAAACAAAAAAAAAAAGAAAAACAGAACCTTTTAGCATCAAAACCCACTATTAGACTGGTCAATTGTTTTGAAAATTCACTTTAAAAATAAGGAGTCAAGGCCTTTGTAATTCTTTTAATCTCTGTCTGTTCTGGAATAAAGCTTCAGAGCAGACCATGCACCAAAGATGAAAAAAATCTAGTGTCATTTGGCAGGAGAAAATACTTGAAATTTGGAAGCATCTGGTGTTGTAGATAAAGGACTTCTATAACTCTGTGGCTTCGGTAAAGAAATAATAAATGTTTAAGTAACTTTGCAGTAGTAAATACAGAAAAGAGTATTTCTTTGGGAGATTTGTTTCTTAATGTCTGTCTTTCTCACTTTATAGACATCTGGTTTTGCTTTAGCTCTTGGTACGGTTGTTCACGGTTTGTCAGTTTGTGGCCATGGCAAAGCTGAAGACTTGAGTAACAAACTAATGCCAGCCTGGATAAAAGTTGTGATTGCAGAGGTAAAGGAGTTTTAATTCATATCCTAGGTTTTTAAGAGGGAGATCTTGAAAGAAGAGTAGAGACATAATTTTCATCCTGGAATGGTTTAGGAAAACTTGGGACAATCTGAATAAGCTGTTTGATCATACTTGGAATTAAAAATATGGCTTTAGACGATTCACTAGAAAAGAAAAGCCTTACTTCTCTTCTGGCTGTTTGCTTAATGGGAAATGGTTATTGGTAGGAAGTCTTGGAATCTTTATTAATGTGGAAAATTATCAAAAGATAAAATGTAGGTTATTAATTAAGATACCTGGTAAAATTAGGTGTTATTTAACAAAAATAGACTAGAAAAATGGAGATTACAGTGATTCAATTGTTTTACATTTACTGCCCTAAATGGTTATTTTGCTAAGTTATAAATTGCCAGTAACCCATTTTTATGATATGGTAATTGCTTTCTTTATACTCAAAGGATGAAGTGACTACAGTGCAATTTTTAGATTGAACAGACAGTATTCAGACTGTGTAGATGAACAGGTCCAGGCTGGCTGAAGGCCCCCTCATCACTGGTGTTGTAACTGTGTAGTGGGAAAATTGAGATGCATTCATTTGTTCTGCTTGCCATTCTGCTTCAATCATTTTAATTTCTCATTATTAAAACACTTGTGTGAAAGCAACCTCTAAACCTAGACCTTAAGGTGGGAGCTGAAGGTGAGTTTCAGTAAAGAAAAAAAATCTTTTAGAGTTCAAATTCACTGGTGCATTTTGTTGAACATCTGCAGTGCCAGAAGAAAGTGATTCATTAGGGAAAAATATGTGACAATTTTAGATGGAGAAAGTGGGTAAGGAAGTCTCTGCATAAAGCCTTTCATTCAGCAAGAAAGATGAATAATCATTCAGTATGCTGGAGTCTGACCAAAAAGACCTAAAAGTATGGAAGTGGTAACAGTCATGGTCTTGTATTTGAAAGAAAATCCCTTTTGCTTAAGGGAAGTAAATCTGTTGTGCTACGAATTCAGCTGTGGTGCTGTGTGAGCCCAAAGATTCACTGACATGACCTACATTTCCAGGGGTCTCCAACAATGCAGCGCCTGGCTGCTGTCAATGGGCTGGTTGCGCTGGTGGGTTCTGAAGGAGGCATGATACAGGTGAGAACATACACACAGATGGTACTTTTCTCTCTCCTAGAAATTTGATGAGAAGACGAGATAGAATGATCTCTCCTGCATCCATACAGGATACAGGTCATGTACCAGGGCATCTAATACTGAGTTATGCTGGGTATGAACCAAATGGGATGAATTAGTTTGTAGATTGGAATCTGATCCATTTTTCCCATCATATGGCTCATAGGCACCATCACTGGAAATAAGTTTACTGTTGTGTAGGCTTTCTCCTCTTTTCCTCCACTCCCCCACAAAAAGCATGTGTGCAAATATAACTCGTCTTCTCAGTATTTATTCTCTGTTGCATTGTTTCTTTTCTTCTAAAAGTCACTTTCTTTTTTTCCCCCATTCCTTTGGCAGCTAAAATCTGAAAGCATCCAGACCTCCCAGTTTCAAAGTAAGCTCAATGAAGTCATCAGAACCCTTACACAGGTAAGGAGCTAGTCTATCTTTCAAGCTTTGGATAATGCACTAGGGTATCTTGACACTGTGTCCAAACAGACCGATTCTGTTTGAAGGAATGATTTAATGTTTGTGTCCAGCTTGACTGTCTAAATATTTGTTTATTGTCTGAACAGATAATCAGTTTTTCGGGGCAGATTGGCCTTCAGACAAATGCAGCAGGACTTCTTGGACACCTTCATATGTCCTGTTTATCTTCTACCCAAAGCAGGACATCTGGTGAGATGCTGTATTATTGCTGCTTAAAGATGGCAAATAGCAGTAGCACCTAATTAAAAAGATAGCAAAGGCCACAAAGAATGCTACAGACTTGGCACTGCAGGCCTTAATATGACATGATGGCTTTTAAGTCAGAGACTTTATGGTCTTGTGTGCCAGACCTAGAGCTTGAAACATGATGGAATTAGTGTGCTGAAAGGGATGCTCTCCACAGCCCACCCTGCTATCTGCTTTTACTTGCAGTATCGAACTAAGGTTCTCTGTTATGCCAGTCAAGCTTTTATATTGCTTCTGTATTTATTCTTTAAAAGCATTGAGGATAAATTTTAAATAAGTTTTACATTATCCAATTCATGACTTGAGAGCTGATTGAATCTGCTTTGTTTTAGCACTTCATAACATTTCATAAAGAAAAAGCTGACACTTAAAAACTAACAATGAGAAGCTTTTTCTTCAAGTCAGTTAGTAGTAGAGATTTCTACTTAACTGAAGCAGAAAATTCTGTCAGTACCTTTCTAATGTGACAATTTACACAAGTTCACATTCTGTCAATATGTCATTGTATGATTGGATTTTCTACTTCTGATGTCAAAGCGCCTGAGTTTAGATAGACATGGAATGTTTCTGTTTTTTTAAATTCCAAATGGAGCTTTAAAGCTTACTAAGGCCTGACTTGCTGCGGCTGTTACATTTAAGGAAATTCTTAGCCCTGGCTTTTCAGTTGGTTATTGAATTTGTTTTTCAGACCTAACATTTTTCACAAAGACTGAGTTTAACTTGCCTTTACAGTGGGAATGCCCATGGATCTATCGATAATCTTTTGGTCTAATGGCATTGAATCACCTGTAGACATAGTGAGGTCAAATATAGCTCCGTCTGATATTTGTATTTACATGGAAGATGGAAGTTCTACTTTCTGCTAACACATTTGAGTGTATAAATGTTTTTTTTTGTCTTCACAGTTCCTCCAGATTTTAGCTACTTGCCTGAAAGCAGCTTTATCAGGGCAGCCATTGACTTTGCCATTGAAAGTGGAAAAAAAGGTAAGAAGGAATTAGAGTGTAATGTCTAGGAAATATGCTATGTCTTTAAAATACGACCTTAACAACCTGCTTTTATTCAAGAGAGCTTTTCTAAGCACTGATTTGAGCTACACTAATGCTTCACTATGCTTCTCTAACATTCGCACTCTAAACTTCTACGTGCAAACTCCTTTAAAACAAAAAAATGGAATTATACTTAACAGAATTGTATAGTGCTGTCTGGATTTTTCTGTATTTTTAAGGCTTCTACCTTTCCCCTTCCCTCTGCCTATGAGATGATGTATCTCCCTTGCAGGCGTGAACATCTGACCACTTTAAACATTAGCATGTATCCTCAGGTATATTTTTTTCAGACAGGCTTTCTTCTGTCCCTTGCTATCAGGACTCTAGATTAAGAATCTGTATGACATTCTGGTATTTAAATGGATGAGTATCTACGCGTGAAAAATGCAAAGGAACCTAGTGAAAGCGTGCTGTTATGTGTGGAGTGCTAATGAAAGAGATCTGTCCAATTAAGTGAGATTTGCTCTTAATGAAAGTATAGATTGCTTTGCTTTCAGGAAACTGAGTTAATTCACCATGTTTAAGTAACTCAGTACGTAGTAAAGGTAAGCATGTCTAGCAGTGTTTTATGTCATGCATCTTTGAGTTGAGATGTCAGCAAAGTATCAGAAAACTTGGCTGTTCGCCTACTAAGAAAAAAAAATGCAAAAATTCTACCTTACTAAATGCAGAATGTCTGTAATTAACTTATACATTGATTCAAGGGAGAGGAACCAAAAAGCTTCTCCAAAGCTGAAAAGCCATCTTTGTCAGGTTACTAGCATTAAATACAAATCCACTAATTACAAACAAGAGACAACTAATTCTTAGATACCAGGGCCAAAAAACAATGCAAAAGTAGCAGGTAATTTTATGATGTTCTCTAGTTCATCGCTACAGACTGGCCTTCGGTGCAGCTTGAGTTGATATAGTACATGCACTTTTCTTCTGAAGCATTTAAACAAACATAAAGAATTCAGATTGAAAATTGTGATTGAATATTCTGTTCCAGGCCCTGAATCTGTTCCAGCTCAGCTGGTGAAAGTAGCATTGGCACCCATTGCTGTAGTTGGAGGAAGTCATCAGTATCCACCTGTAAATTGGGCATCTGTTCTTTCTCCTTTGATGAGGTTAAACTTTGGTAAGTTTTGTCATTATCTATTGTCATTTGTATTTGCCACAAGACTTCTTAACTAACACAGTTTTCATAAACTGCGTAACCTGTTAGGTGCTTCATAAGTTGAAGTGTTAACTGTGCTCTCAAGGGCAACTTTCTAATGTTTGCAGGCATATATCATAATGTTTGCAATTGTGTTGGGCCTAGGTTGTTGTGATAAAAGAAGAGGTTAGAGAACAGAATTAAGTGGTTTGGAGCAATTTGGAAGTTCTGTTAGGATACTAGTGGATTTGGTTAGAAGAACCCATCAAAAACTGGAAATGGTCTTAGTTCAGTACCCATTGAATGCAGTACCATTGCTGGTGTTAGAAGATGCAGGTAGATCTATCACAATTTTGAACTGAGCACATCTAGCTATCGCTACTCTGAAATATAGTATCTACTAAATGGCTCTGGCTAACAGGGGAAAGCATACCCCATCTTTTCATCACAACTCTGGATTCTTTGTTTCTAGGAATCTTTTTTTTTTTTTTTTCATATTGAAGAGCAGTTTTGATCCTGAATGTCCTGATTTTAACAAGAATAATTTTCTTCTTAATAGCTGTCATGGTGCTGTTGTTTGGATTCTGCATAAGAATAATGGTGACAATACACTGATGGTTTCACTGTTGCTAAACAGCACTTTCATTTCCTCAGACTGCTCTGTCAGCAAAGAGCTGGGGGTGCATTAAGAGCTGAGAAGTGACACAGCCAGGATAGCTGCCCAATCCAGCCAATGCCACAATATAATATTATGCAGAACTAAAAAACTGAAGGAGTTGGCCAGTGGAGGGCTGTTGTTTTTCAGGGATTGGCTAGGTGTCAGTTAGCAGGTGGTGAGCAACTGCAGTGTGCATCATTTGTTCTGTATATTCTTTTGTCATTATTTTTATTTTCCCCTCCTTTTCCATGCTACTGAACTGTCTTTATCTCAGCCCACAAGTTCTACGTTTTTTCTAGTTCTCTTCCCCATCCTACGGGGGTATAGTGAGCAAATGGCTGTGTGACATTTAGCTACCTGCCAGATCAAATCACAACACTGAAGTATGGGACTGGGTAGCTTTTCTCAAGATATCTGCTGGTGTCATTTTTGGTTGACGTAAATGTCTCTGACTTTCACTCATTTCCTTAAAAAACACCTACTGTTTGTAGTTCCATATTCCCTTGATTCTGTTGAGTTTTGTTTCTCTTGATTTATGTTGTTGTCATTACTGGCCTTGCAGATTGTTTTTTACAGTGAGGCTGAGCAAGAGCTGTTGCACTTAAATTGAGTCCAGAAAATGGAAAGTTTTGCTTATTTTTCTCTGATGCTTATTTTATTTATGCAAATTACCTGCAAAAGCATTAGAAATCACTGAAGAGTCCAGTGTGAAACAAGTACTTGCTGGATCTAGAGAAGATTTGGCAACAAATGAAATGCTCTTACTGTTAATTGGAACTTTTGTAATCTTTCAGTGGACAGTAGAATCTTTTGTAAGAATAAGTGAAAGAATTTCCTACACTGAACTGTGCAGTGCATGCTAATGCAAATTTGTGTGCAACCTTATGAATAGCTGAAACTTTTTAAATTCTTGGGAAATTTTTTTATTCCTGTTTTTCGCTCAGGACTCTGACTTTTGTAAATGAGGGGAATTCCAAAGGAAATTGTACATCAGTTTTGTGGCAGTGTTTTTATTAACTTCAGTCCACATGATGGTCTGTTTTCAAATATAATTTCTCTTGATTCTTCCTCTGTGTTCCTGTGGAAGTTGCACGCTTTTTTACATTATATATCTGTATGGAAATAAATCTTCTTGTGAATTAATAAACATTATTCAGCTTGTTTTAAAAAGCATGATGCAGTACAGTTGACCTAGCAGTCAATCTAGAAATATAAAACTAACATAAATACGTTGAAATAACTATGTCACGAATATTTGTCTGAAAAATAGACTGTATATTCAATTATCCTGGATTTTTACATGACTATTATTTATGAACATTTTTACAAAAATTAATTGCTTCAGAAATTCTACTGTGAAATTTATCTGTAAAGGTATTGCAGATAACAGACTGCTTTCCTACTGTAGAAAATTTATTGCTGTTGAGCAAAAACTGTATAATGTGACATAGGTGGGATATGTTATTCAACAATCATTAATAAATTATTATCTGAGCTCTGAACTCCAAGCTAGCGAGCCAGTTTTGAATTGGTTGACAAAGAATCTTCTAACAGTTTTATCCTTTCAGAGCTCTGCAAGTAACATGACATTTAATGTAAGATCTTTTAAAGAGCCTGAGTCTTGAATTACTTGCTTGCTCATTCATGACTAGTGAACTGTGTAAGACTTGTGATATGGATGACTGTTGCCTGGAGAAGAGAAGCCTGAGGGGTGACCTCATTGCAGCCTTCCAGTACCTGAAGGGAGCCTACAAACAGGAGGGCAGTCAACTCTTTACAAGGGTAGATAAAGACAGATAAGGAGAAAAGGTTTTGAGTTGAAGGACAGAAGATTTGGGTTGGATGTCAGGGGGAAGTTCTTTACAGAGAGAGTGGTGAGGTGCTGGAACAGGCTGCCCAGAGAGGTTGTGGATTCCCCGTCCCTGGACGTGTTCAAGGCCAGATAGGATGGGGCAGCCTGGTCTAGCATTAAATGGGGATGTTGGTGTCCTTGCCTGTGGCAGGAGGATTGGAGCTTGATCCTTGAGTCTCTTCCAACCCGAGCCATTCTGTGATTCTGTGACCACTTCAAAGTATTTGAGTATCGCAGCACCTATTTAAATTTTAAATGCTGAGAAGAATATCTGATGAATAAATGCCAGTATGATATCTAACGTTTTTGATTTTGTACTGCTTTAATAATCATGAGCTACATGGAAACAATTGCATTGCTCAAACTCTCTTGAATATATTTACTAGTTACTCTACTAGGAAACAGGCTGTACTAGTCACTAAGAGGCCTCTAAGAAGAAACTAATAAGAGGGATTTCATAAGTTTTACAGCCTCCATGCAGTGTAAAGACTTCCACGTGTTAGACTGTAGAATTTTCCAGCCAAGCATCAAGAGTATTAACAGTGAATAACCTCTGTTCTGTGACATGTTATATAAACATACATAGTACATGGATGTTTATAAGCAGGTACATAAATGTTAATTACTCTTACATTTAGCATGATGGAAAGGGACTAATTTATTTTGCAGATTAATCTTTTTCTTTCTTTCTTTCTTTCTTTTTTTTTTAGCAAGGATCATTTAAATTTATATTTTCTTTCCATTCTCGTATTTTTCTTATTAAGAAAACTGAAGGGAACTTTCAGCAAGACATCTCAGAACTTGTCCAAGCGTGAATGGGGAGAGGAGCATTCTACAGTGAATGTGCTGAAAACTCTTAAGTAGCAGTTCTGTGAATGGAGTTTCGTCTGCAAGTGCTCAAGTAGAACGATAACCTTCATTTTATGAGTTGAAAATAAATTCAAAGTTAAAGAGATTTATTTCCTAACTTCTGTTTTGTTTCTTTTAGGTGATGAGGTAAAATATCTCTGCCTTGAACTGGCTACGACGCAAGCCCAATCATCTCAAAATGCTGCAATGCTCTTGGGGATGTGGGTGGCACCTCCTCTTGTTTACAGTCTCAGTGTACGTATGTCAGAAAATCCGTGTGACTTCAGCACCTCTTTCCTAAGAGATTGCTCAGGTAGTAATGAAGTTTAGAGTGTTAGACTGTGAAATGACTGGTAGGTTCAGAATTCTGCAGAAATAATAGTATTATTATATTAATAATAGTATTAATAATATTAATAGTATTAATAATAGTATAGTATTATAATAAATAGTACTATTTAGCATCTATTTTTAATGATAGTCTAGAGTATCTTGTCTGGGACCTTCAGGTTCACGATGAGCTTAAGATATGCAACATGTTTTTGTTTTGATCGTGTAAGATTTCTTTCATTTCCTGCTGCATTTCTGATAACCTAGACGTGTAAGAAAGCATGGCATATGGGGAACAAAATTTTTTTTCTTGATTTAGTGAAAGATGTTACTTTTTAAAAACTTAACTCTGTAGATAATTACAGACATACCTATAGTAGAATCAAATTGAGGCTTATCCCCTCCTACAGTGCAGTTGTTTTTATGGAGGTTCAATATGGACTCCATTATATAGTTTCTAAAAACTTTCTGAATCTTAGAGTGCACTTGACTGTGCAGTTCCATTAGTTTATTCTAAATGAGGAACAGGTTCAGGATGATCCTCAGTAAATCCAGTGTGGATTTCTATGATCTATTCCAGTTCCTTGAGGGATATATTTTGACTTGTGATTTTAAATTAATCTCCACAGAGAGATAAACACAAAAAGCAAAGTATTTGCTTTCTGAGCTCTAGTTTCTGAGTGCAGTGTTAATTTCAGGTCACAAAAAGGACTCAGCCCCAGGATATATTCGTTTTTATTTTTTTCAGTGTAATTGCAGTTTTCTTCATTAGCCAATAATGTTAATAGTATTAGGTCTGTCATACTAGCATGCTTGGCTGCCTAGGCAAGGTCTGTATGGGTTGTGTGGGAGTGCAGTGCACAGCATACAGGGAAACCAAAATTTTTCTACCAGTACAAAAAGGTCTTTAGTAAGACAGAGTTCATTGAAAAGAAGTTCCTCAGTTTTGAAGGAAAACAGAATTTTGCCATGTTTGAACTCCTTCTAGTTCAAGCAATCCATAAAAAGAGGGAAGAAATGAGTAATACTTATGTAAGAGATTTTATTTAACTGACTTAGAATGCTTTCTGAAGTGCTTTATTTGAGGTGCGTTTTTTCCTTTTTTCCTTTTTAATTTAATACTTCATAATAGTAGTTGAATGTCATGTTCCATCTGAACTTGGAATAAATGTTTCCTCAGAAGAGGGGTGACCAGCAGCACAAGGGAGGTGATCGTCCCTCTCTACTCTGGCCTCATGAGACCTTAGTTGCGGTACTACATTCCAGTCTGCAGCCTACAAAAAAGACATGGAGCTTTTGGAGAGGTTCCAAAGGAGGGTCATGAATGCGAATGTGAGGGCTGGAGCACCTCTCCCGTGAAGACTGGCTGCAGTGGCTTGGCTTGTTCAGCCTGGAAGAGAGAAAGCTGCAGGGAGATCTCATTGCGACCTTCAAATATTTAAAGGGAGTTTATAAACATGAGAGGAATCAGTTTTTTACACGGGTGGATAGTGATAGGACATGGGGGAATGGTTTTGTACTAAAGGAGGGAATATTTATATTATATTATACGTCAGGGCAGTCTTTTTTACTAAGAGTGTGGTGAGGTGCTGGAACAGGCTGCCCAGAGGGGTTGTGGATGCCCCATCCCTGGAGGTGTCTAAGGCCAGGTTGGATGAGGCCCTGGGTAATGTGATCTAGTGTTTGATCTAGTGGTTGGCAAAACTGCCTGTGGCAATGGAGCTGGAACTTGGCGATCTGTGATTATAGAGTTAGAATACGAAACTAAGTGAAGATTAGATTCTGTTTTTAGCACAAGAAGAAATTATCGGAGTCCTTGAAACATTCTAATTTATATCACATGGAAAAAAATCACTTACTATTTAAAAATTTGTTTTGGTCTGTTAGATGATGAATGATACCTCTTCATTTGTAGATGGCTTTTGTGTAGTGCAGGAAACACCAGTGAATTGAAAGCCAATTCCAAATATCTAGACCAAACAGAAAGACCTAACTGCAGTGAAGGTAATTAATCTGGAAATCACAGCAAACTTTAAGACACTCTCACCTTCTGTTCTGTTTTTAGACAAAAACACAGAAATACCTTTTCACGTCCCTGTCCCTGTGGATGAAACATGTTGCAGAAGACAAGCTACAGGCTTTTACAGAAGTGTTTCTGATACAGCAGTTTGAAGTGAACCGCACAAAAAACCCAGAAATTTGCCAGTGTGTTTTACAGGGACTCATGCAGGCAATGAAAATTCCAAACCCTGCCCAGTACTGCTGGGGCTTTTTGTGCCAGGCTGCTGAGAAAATATTTGAGCTTCTACCAAATGAAATTCAGGTAAGGAATAATGTATGAGACATCTGAACTTTGACTGGTTATTTTTACTGATGTAAAATCCCATCTTTTTGCACTGACTCATCAGATTTGAAACATGAACTAGGATGTAAAAAGTTTTAGTGAGAGCAGTTAAGATTCCTGCATATTTTCTATTTGTTACTTTCAAATGTTCTGTTGATTGAGTTGTGAGGGCATTTTAATACAGTTTTCCCTCTTAAATAACTTGGTAATGGGAAAACACAGTACTGGTACTGAAATAAATGGTACTGAAACAGTAGTAGAGAACAATCAGAGATGTTCTTTCTCAACAGAGGATTCATCATCTTGCAGTGTTGTAAAGAACAACCTAGATACAGAAAATACCTGCTAGGAAGGACTGTTCTAAAAAATGTTTAATTAAAAAAAAAATATATATATATATATTTTTTTTTTCCTACATGAAGTGCATTTAAGTTGTCATCATGATCAAATTTAACAAAGTTCTCAGATACAGTGGTTTTAATGAAGAAGAAATCTGGTGGTAGATGTCCAAATGTGCATTTTCTTTTCTGTTGCAGAGAAGTGAACTGGAGATGTATGTCAGTGTAGCAAAATGTATCTCAGAAATGGCTGATGCAGAGATTGATCACATTGTCCAGCTCTCTAAGGTAATGAGTTTCCTCCTGATCTTTCATCACAAAATTACATGAAATGAGCATATATTACTATTTTTCATCTTATCAGAGTGTTTTAGCTGCTGAAGAACATTGTTTGTTTAGTGTATCGTGCATATAAGAGTTTTGGCACTACCCTGCAAACATCAGAGAGAAGCAAAAGTGGTCTGTCCACATCCAAAACTTTGTTAAGGCAGCTAAGTACTGCTGATTTCACCCCAGGACTTTGAACAAGACTGTTATTTAGAATAGGAGTGGTGTTAGATTTTCTAAGTGCAGCAGTGCAAAAAGGACTGTAGCCTTCCTGTGTTAACATAACTACCAACTTGAAACAAATTGTAAATGCATCCTAGTGAGAACTGTTGGATTTTTTCTTTTGTTAAAAAGTGAAGTGCTTCAACTGAACTGTCTTTTTTTTTTGTGACTTAATATGCTGTATTTGTATTCATGTTCAGAGTATTTCCTGGTAGACAAGATGGTTGAAGATAACAATGGAAACTTTCATCTGCTAGCTCACCACATCAGCTAGCAGGGGAACTCTTAGCAGCTGAAAAATATTATATGCTGAGGAAATAACCTGTGTGGAAGGGCTTCATGAGTTTAGAGAGGGTCTTTATGAACAAATATCCATGACATAATGCCATGCTATTCCATCTGCTGGCAGATCCACCGATCAGAGAGAGTGAATCGAGCATTTAAATAGGTCAAGGAAGCTGAACTGTCATTTTCTTGAGTTCTTATTTCCACACAGTAAAGAACAGTTTGTGAAAACCTCTTTTGTCATAAAGAGAAATCTATCATGCAGAAAGTTTTGGATCTCAGGAACTGTCACTATGGTTCATTTCAGTTTAAAGGGGAGTGTAAAACCTAAAGCAGTATGGAAACAATCAAACTGTACTGAATTGCCCTTTGCTTAATTATTCAGACGCATGTAATTAAAACCGTATGTGCAGTCTTAGGTTTCATAATTTGTATGAAAGAAAAATAAGCCTGCTAGACAATCAGAGAATTCCCTCCCTATTTTTATAGAGAGAATTCCTTCCCTATTTTTCTGTTTCCACAAAATAAGGTATGTTATTTTGATTTATCTTTTCTTATTGTGTTTGCAGAACAATATGGAGAAGACCATCTTCACCAAACTGTATTTGATTTCTCAAGGCAGACTGCCTTTGAAGAACTTGAGTGTTGTGATTGATACTTGGACAGGCTATTACCAGAAAGAGTCTACAGTATGGATGTTCTTGCATAGTTTCTATCACTCCCGTATTGTGAGCCATGAAAACACTGGTAAGGCCAGCCTTAAATGTTGATACTTAACAACAGTATCAACAATTATTAATGGGTCTGCACTGATATTATTTGTATAATTTTAAGATAGTTGGATGGAATTGTTTTCAAACTTCTCCACATTAGAAACTACTCAATCTTCAGAATCTTTCTGTAATAAGTATTTTTGAAATACTTATAACAAATGCTGTTTTCATGTTTTTCTCCATTTCTTTATTGTTGCACGGATCAGCAGTGAGTCACCTATCATAAATAAGTGTGATTTGCTGACCACAGCTGTGACTACATCTTGTGTCTCCCAGTTGTTCTGATCTTTTGGGTAATGTTTGAAATATACATAGCACATCGGAGACCAGTGCCAGCGCAATCCTGCTGTCCTTCAGAGCTCATATCTAAATTAGCACTGTGAGACAAAACACGTAAGAATGTGTTTCTGTGAGCCTGGCTGAGACAAGAGAACAGCTTGCTCTTTTGAGCTTGTTGTGCTGAATTAATGCAGGAAACAAAATTGTTCTTCCTCCTCCCCGCCATAATTGATAGTTATCTAGTGGGTTGTGTGTAGGTTGGCTCACCTCAGCTTCTGATAAGCACTGGGGCTGATGCAAGGGTAGTCACAGAATCAGGCAGTAGGATAAACAAAGAAGAAATGAGTACAAAGGGGGTAAAGAATTAAGTCTCCCCATTTTCATGGCTGCAGGACCTTAGGCTGACTATTAACAGATGAACTTCAAAGTATTACGTTGTTGATTCATGCCTGAGGTCCAAACTGTGATTGAAGAACTTCAGTCATTAGTGTGTTTGGAATGAAGTGAGTTCCTTCACTGAAAGAGGAGGCAAAGTGGAAACAGGCATATGTGAGGAACAGCAGGAGAGGGTAATGACAGTCTGAAAGCTGAAAATAAGACAAAGGTAGTTATTAGTTTGTAGGAGGGAGAACTGAATTTGGACAGGAGACCGAATCCGTGAAATATGTTCTATCATTGAGTTGAGGCACATTTTAGTTCCGTTGCCTGACTATTTTAATGATCCCAAGGCAAAAACCTTAGGGAGGTTTTAGGTTTCAGTAGTCATGTCTGCAGGGGGGGCTGCTGCTACATGAAATTATTCTTGCTAAACATTTCTTTTTCTGCACGTATAGTGTGTTGCCTACAGTACCAGCAAAGGTCTTGTACAGTGTAAGTGCCTGTATGCCTTTTGTCAGAGGCAGTTGTGAAACAAATGTTACAGTGGTATTGCTGTTTGTTGTTCCTCCACAGTTGTTGCCATTGTGTTGATTTTTAAAGAAAAATAGTGCACTGTGAAGTTTAAGTGTTAAGAAGTTTAAATATTCTTCTAGGAGTGATGAAAAGGATGGACTGGCTGCTGGACTTGATGGGCTACATTGGAAATTTAGCGTACAAGTCAACACCTGTACAAAATGTTCATCTTAAGGAGGTACACACTGCAAAAATAATTAGCAGATTTCACAGAAAACAGTTTTTTTGTTGTAGTTCTTTCTCAGCACTGAGTATTATTCCCTATGTTTTCATATTTTGGACTTTTATTTTCAATTTACATTCTGAATGTGCATTTAAAACTCTTTAAATAACCATAAAATCTAAATTGTGAGCAATGCTATAAGCTAAAGGAAATTGTTACTCTTAACTTGCTGTATGTAGAACAATTCAAGGAAAAATTGAGTTCATAAGTAGAACTGTCTGAGGAGATTAGAGTTCTGCACCTGTTGTTTCTGTGGGAGGGCTTGGACAATTTTTGAGTACTATCATTCTTAGTTATAACTTCTGTTCAGCCGTTAGTCTTCTGTCTTAGGACACCAAGGATGTTACATTTTTTGTGTTGCTGCAATATTTGCCAGCTTCCTTAGCACACAAGCCTGACCCTCAACGATCAGGTTACTGTAAAAATGTTATTTGCCCATTTTAATGACATGTGGGTCAGCATTAAACTAAAGGATGGCTTTAAAAGAGTGTATTTTTGCTTCTTTTTCTGCAGACATTTTAGTTTGATTTTGAGTTGAGAAGAAAAAAAAAACCTTACACTGCTTCAATCCATTGAGAATATTAAAGAACATCTTAGTTGCTGCATTTTGAATCTTAGGTGTATTTTCAGCTGATTACTTTGAATAAACCCGCATTTGTTATTTCTTTTTTTCTCCTGTATTACTCATCTAATAAAGTGCACTTTTACTTTTTTTCCTCTTTAGGTTATAGATTTTCTTCTGTGGCTGTTTGCAGGTGCTGTGGTGGCCTGGGCTGACCACAGTGCACCATTACTGCTTGGCCTCAGTGCCGACTGGTCACCATGGAAGCACCAAACAGTATTACCAGAATTGTTTGAGGATCGTGTTGGCAAGCACCCCGCTGACAAGCTTGCTATGCAGGAGACACTCACTCTTCTTCCCAGCAGCATTTCCCTTTTGCTGGCTAAAGAGCCTTGGAAAGAACAAGCACAAAGGGTAAGATTGCGCACAGTGGTAAGCTTTTTCCAAGAGTCAGAAAGAACTCATTCCAAGTAGCCACCTGAAGTCTGAAGTGCCTCTGACATGTGATCTTGTTTTTCTTTATTCACACTAGATATGAATTGTCTCAAAATATTTGACTGTAGCTTCTCAAGTAAAATTAGAGTTACAAAGATATAAGGAACATTTCAAGAATCAAACTCTTGAGGGAGAATTGGCTACTGATAGCAAGTTGGTTTTGTAAACTCTAAAAGGCACATCCACTAGAGCTGGACATCAGCAGTGTGGCAATGTGGAACAATCGGTGATCTTTGTAATGTTTCACTTTCATTTTATTTTCTCAAGTATTTCATTAAAATAAGTGTAAACAATTATGCTTCATTTGGCAAACCTATTGCAGGTTGCTTATCATTGAGATATATGGCAATATTATGAATCCGTAGATTGATAGCTATAAACACTTATGATTGGTTCCTGCACGCCTCTGTGCCTTGAATTCCCACTCAAGTCAGAGCTCAGAATGCAGATGAGGTGTGTAAGTGGGGTGTTGACATGCAAATCCATGATTAGGCTTTGGGGAAGAATTTGACACCATGTTCCGAAAATCATTCCAATAAAGTTGAAATACCGAGTTCTCCTGCAGGCACCATACACTGCTAGGAAAACAGCGAGAGTTCAGAAGAGGGACAAATACATTCAGAGTAATGAAGGATTTCCCTTAAAACATTCGGACAAAAGGGTTGTATTACTAAAGACGTGAATAGGGAAGAGGAAAGGGTTTACTGTGCCTTCTTTTCTACAAAGAACTATTGCTTACATAGTAGGATGGAACAAAAGTACCAAATCCAACAGCGGAAGAAATTACACTAACGGTGAGATGCAGTTTGGTTAGTTTGGGCAGAAGCTTGATTGGCCACCACCTCTGATGAGATAACTGTTCAAATTTAGCAGCAGTGTGATGTTGCTTATCAAACTGAAAAGAATTTGTGGTGTTTAGATACAGAGACTCCTTTAATTCACGTTTTCTTTTCTTTTTTTTTATTTTAATCCTTAGTTTATTGACTGGCTTATCAATATGTTGGAAAGTCCTAAAGAAGCATTATCAAAATCTTCTACAAACCTGCTGAAAGGTGAAGTATTTTTAATTGGTTCCTTATCTTTCTGTAACTATCAATAACAGAAAAACCCAGTTATTAAAAAGAGTAAGATGAAACCATGCAATTAGCATATGTAGGAGAGCTATATTTTGTCTTTTAAGGGAACCTTCACAAGCAGAGTCCCTATCTATGACACCTCTTTAAAGACTTTGCTATCTTATCTGCTGCTTCTTGTGGTGCTCTGCTGAAGATGTAAAGAACCCAGTGGTCCCAAGGGAGACGTCCAGTCCTACAAGAGTATTCAGTGATAGATTTGTCAATTGTTTTTGAAATTATTTTTTTAAATTAACACAGTATTTGTAAAGCCTCCAATTCTGGAATAGAAATCACAAAACAGCAATTATTCTGATGCATCTGAACTGTGGGGAAGGGAGAAGAGAGAGACAATGACAGCCAGAATAGTTGTCTAACTGGTTTAGTGAGTCACAGAATGGTGGAATGGGGTTATTGAAAAGAAAGATAAATATGGGAGATGCACAATATTTTGATTTACAGTAACATAATTTGACCCTACCTTGTACTACATTGGTCACTTTGAGATATAGAAGTGTGATACAATCTGTGCAAATGATTTTAAGGGGACACCATAAATACTCTCTGGTGAAGGAAGTGTGCTTTTTCTTCTTCCCATTAACACAAGGCTCTTCCTTTGAATCACTTGATTTGTTGGACCTAAACACAACTTCCCGTAAGCTGCTTATAAATTGTTAGCTTTACTAGGATAATTAGCCTTGCTTTTGAACATCTTCAACTTCTAATCACTCTCTGATAAATCTAAAGATTCCCTGACTGTCTGCTTATCTTCAGTGGACTCAAGTTTAGTATAGCAGAAACATGCTAATGGATGTTGGGAAATTTTCTGTAATCAGAAGATTCTGATACACACAGTATATTCTCAATATGCAGTGGTTGAGATGAGTCGAATCCCTCCTGGATGACTAGAACGTAAGCAGTTTGGTAACCAGATTCTGCTTAAAAGCATGATCCTGTGATTGAACTGCACTGTGAATCAGAGAACTGAGCAGAGGATATAAGACCTTGTACTTATGCTTCTGTCCTTACCAGTATCTCCTATCTCCTGCTATTCTTGGGTGCCTGGTCACTGAATTGAGGCTTCCTGCAGACGTGGTTGATACATGTGCTGCTTCAAAGTGATGGTCTAATTAGAAAGTGATCATGAGATGTGATTTCAGTGGAGGACATGCCGTAAGGCAGGCGAAAGGTCTCGTACAGCCTGACATTTCAGAGGGATGTAGAGACTAGTATATCTGGGAATAGCAGAAGTAGCATCAGAAATTGTCCAGCTAGGAAATGAAAGTCATGAAAAGAGTCAATAAAAGGGGAAGTTAATCTATACCTGTTAGTAAAATGACTAGGAAGAATATTCGCACATACTTTTCAGTCTGGACTGCACATATTAATGTGATTTTTCCTTGTCTTCACAGTTACACTTCTGGCCTTGAGATCTCTTGCAGAGTTCAAGAAGAAAGCAGTGTGGACTAAAGCTTATGGCTGGTAGCTGTATGCAACATCTTACCATGTGAAGAAAACTTTGTATTTGAAAGCATAAGTTACTTTTCAGGCATCAAGAGGACTAATTCCAAAGTTGTTTCCTGTCAGAAGTTTTTTTGTTTGTTTGTTTTTGTATTATTATTATTATTATTATTATTTTAATCCTCTCTCCTCTCCCAAAGACTCATATGATGAAAAAAAATATATTGTTCACTAGTGGGGTCGTTCTCCTACGGATTGTCTGGCATGATTTGAGCTGTGCTGAATCTAAACAAGAAATAGGCATCCAGCTGTTTCATTAAGTTGTTTCAAGCAACACCTGGGAGCCTCAGAGGCTGGAGTGGTATGTTCCAAGCCTTGTGCAGCAAGTGGAAAAAAATAAAACATTATAAGAATTGTTTGGATGTGGCCTATTTACTGAAGTAAATAGTAATGCTTTTTACTAATCACATGATGTCCTTGTGCAGCAGTGGCACCGCAGGGAAGGTATGTAGGATACAGCTCCTGAAAAGGGTGTTACACATGTCAGTTTTGCAACAGTTTTATCATGAGTGTTGAAATAAGTCAGTGTCTGCTAGGACATGGGGAGCCCCCCAGCTCCGGGATTACTGCAATTTTCCTGCCACTAAACATTGTTCTTGTGTCCTTTGCACAACTTTGTATATGAGAAGAGCTTTACCCCTGCAGTCTGGGGAAGAGAGGTCTTAAAGGAGGAAAGTTGTGTTTAGCAATTGTCCTCACTAAACAAAAGGTAACTGACAATAACTGCATGCGTACTGGACTCTAATGTCTTGCAAAGCTCTACTGCAAGGAAGCATTATAGCCCTTTATCTGGGAGCCAACCCCTCTAAAGGAATTCTCTGAATTTCAGGGCCAGTAACATTTCTGTGCAGAAGAAATTTTCCACTAATTCGTCTTTGGCATTTCCCACCTAACAGTGTGAGCTGTAAGGAACAGCCATCGGCTTTTGATGCATTGTTTCAGCAATTGGATATGTGAAAAATTACCACAGTGCTTGTTTGCATTTCTGTAGTGGATGATAATGATAACTCCCTGTTCTGTAGGCCAGCAGTATGTGGAAAAGACAGTCTAAAGGTGAATGCACAGAAGGACTGAAGCCATTACACTCTTCAAATTAACCTCTAACAAAGCCAAATATTTTATAGGCTTTAGCTGCCATCTTTAGAGTGCTATAAAGTAACTTACAGTTCCACTCATCTTGAGTTTGTGTCTGCATTAGCATTCTACTTAAGAAGAAAAGTGTGGCCATTTAAGGGGAATCTGTGGGAAACGCTCATGTGCTGCATTACAGTTTACATAGTGGAACAGTACACAAGCTGCTAAATTGGAGTATATATATATATATATATATATATATATATATATATAGTGGAAATACTCCAACATAGTATACAACTGTGTGTTAACCCACAGAACTAAACAAAAGCTAATCAGAAATACAATCCTCTGACAGGCTGAGAAGTTCACTGTTGGGTGCTTGTAGCGTATCCTCTTATGTGGTGTTCCATTTCTGTTGGGCTGCTTTTCCTGGTAACATATGCATAGCCTGTGATGGAGACAGACTGTTACTCCAGTTGTGTGGTGGTGCTGAAGAAACGAGTATTATTTTTATTACTAGGTGATCTCTTTCAAAATAGAATGCTCCTCTGGAGAATGTGACTTTCAAGGACTGAGGCGGACAAGTTAATTGCTGCTGAGGTTTAGATGTGTGACGAGGCAGCAAAGGGAGCTGGAGCAGCCAATAGGTTGAGTTCTTGTGATTCCAGCACAGCTGTTCTATAGGCAAGCAAAAAGAGCATTGAACAGTGGCTTATAAAACTTAAAATGTTTCTTCAATTTTTACATACAAATCAATTTTCACATTTCATAGATATATTTATGAATTTAGTCTCACAGTAAGTTGTATAAAGACAGATTTTTTTTTAAATGTAAGACAAATGTAGATATGCTTCTGTTCCTGAAGTGAATGTTTATGTATCACTTTGTAGCGACATTCTTTCACCCCTGTGTATAGAGATGGCTCTTTGTTGTCTTCATATAGTTATGTAAGAAAAGTGCTTATTTTGTTCAAGGGTTGTCTTTCCCGGAGGTGGAAAGAAGCCAGGCAGTATTTGAGGCACTTTTTTTTTTGCCTGCCCAGTCCTGACCTTTCCAGAAATTACATAAGGTGGAGTTGAAGTTACAGTGTCCTACTGTGATCATACATCGAGGGCTTTCTTCCCTAAATCCCCCTCTTGTCTGCCCCAACTTACCTGTGTACCAGGAATGGAGGAAGTTTCCTGTAAGTAACTTCATATGCTGGAGTTCCTTCTCACAATGATTTCAAAGAATTGTTCTAAATTCCAGCCTTTTAGCCAGCTATTAGAATCAGTGCAATGGAAGCAGAATATGTATTTTTATATTAAAACAAGCAAACATGAATATCTTTGCTGGGTTTGAGCAGGCTGGTTGCTGGATGCTTACCCAGCCTCCTAACCAGAACAGGAAGAAAATCTCAGAGGTGGGCTGAGTTGAAGGCAGGGAAATTCACCATTTACCATCATGAGCAAAACAAACTTGAGTCAGGGGAAGATCAGTTTATTGCCAAATAAGCATGGTGTGGTTATAAACAAATACAAAAACATTCCCTCCTACATGCTCAACTTCAATTCTTAATTCCTGTCAAGGGGGATGGGAAAACAGGCATTGTGATAACACTTTGTCTTTTCTGCTGCTTTCTTCTCATACTGCACCCTGCCCTCGTGTGGGATCCCTCCTTCAGCATCTGCACTGGTGCAGGCCCTGCTCATGGACTGCAGTATTTCAAGAGCTGGTCCAGCATATGTCTTCACTGTGGAGTAGAGGCCATCTGGAAAAGGCTGCTCCAGCATTTCCCTGGCTTCTTCAGTGAGTCCACATCCACAGCTGCCGTCCTTCATTGCTGCACTTGGAGCTCTGCTCTGTGCCTGGAGCACCTCCTGCTGCACTGTCCTTGGCACCCACAGGGCTGCTTCTCACACATTTTTGCTCCTCTCCCTCACAGCTAGTATGCAGTGTTTCCAACATTTTCTCAGATAACGTTTCCGCAGAAGCACTACTCACAGTGTTAATAGGTTCACTGGTGTCCTGTGGTAGCTGCTTTTGAGTCGTCTCATACCAGCCCCCTGGCCATGTCACAGCTGTGGGCCTCTTCTCACAGAAGCCAAACACGCACCTTCCTTTGTGCGGCATAAACCCAATATAAGATGTCATGTTTCCTCCTACAGGGTCACTTAATAGTTGGAGGGGATCTTGAAGATTCTCCAGTTCCAGCCTCCTGTTGTGAGTAGGGCTGTGTCCCACCAGCCTGGGCTGCCCCATCCAGTTTTGCCTTGAGCACCCCCAGGGATGAAGAACCCACAGCTTCTCTGGGCAGCTGTGCCAGTGCCTCACCACCCTCTGAGTATTCTAAGAATTTCATTCTAACTAACACAAATCTATTCCCCTCTACTTTAAAGCCAGTCTCCCTTGTCCTATCCCTATCAGACTATGTAAAGAGTCTGTCTCCTCTTGCTTGTAAGCTCCCCAAGGTACTGGAAGGCTGCAATGACGTCTCCCCAGAGCCTATTCTCCAGGCTGAAAAAGCCCAGCTCCCTCAGCCTCTCTTCATAAGAGAAGTTCTTCCACCGTCTGACCGCCTTCACGGCCCTCCTCTGGACCCACTCCAACAGCTCCACATCCTTCCTGTACTATTAACTCTGGTTTTAGCTCAAATGTATTCGATTGAATCACTACGAGGGGAAATGTCTGTGTTGCACTTGGCATATTACAGTGTCATGCAGTTGTGAAGTGTTCCTGTTTCAGCTCTGTCCTTTGAAGTTGCCACCGGTTTTCAGCTGATTATCCTTTTCTTTATGCAGACTGTCTGCATTTGGAGTGGTTTGGGTCAGGCAGAAGTCCAAAGTGAAAGTACCTCTGTGTCTGTAACAACATCCAAATTACTAACTCTTGTTTGCACTGCTTTCAAAATACCCAGGCTCCCCATTAAACTACTGCATGTAGGATCCCATTGCTTAGGTGTGCATATATCCCAGTGGTCGCAACAGTCTGCAGGCACTGTCTGCCACGTATATTGAATAAAAATTACAGTAGGTCAAGACCAGTCTCACTTGTCTGCTACTTAAAACAGTTTGAACATCCTCTTAAGAGCATGGTTTAGAAAGCTGTACTAACAGCCTCTTTGTAATGCAATAATGTTAATTTCCCCTTTAACTCTTCCATCGTTTCCCCAATTTTCGCTCAAGCTCAAAAAAAAAAAAAAAGAGCCTCAGTTTTCTCCCTCAGCTCCATGAAGTAAAATGCAGGTGATAGGCAATATGGATGAAACATAAGAAACATCCCTATGCAGTTATTTCTGCAGCAAGTACAGTCTGTTTTCTCCTTTTTACAGGGTTTCCTGGGCTGCTATATGTTTGTGACTCCCAAATACAAAAGACTGTGCTCTGGTTGCTTCCTTACAAGTAGTCCAATAGAAGTAAAAGAGGCAGTGGACTGAAGTAAAACTGGTAGAATTTTGCACGAGGTTTTTTGATGGTCGTTACCTTCACACTATCAACTCACACTTCTAATGTGTTTGCTGTTCTGCATGGAAGAAAAATCACATCAATGATAAAGGTTCTCCCAGCACAGTGATACGTAGTACCCGGGTACCTGATCATCTGCCCTCACGGTTTACTTTGCTGGAATCTCTTTGGCAGAATGGGCCAGAAGGTCAGGGGTCTTTTGTGAATGTCTGAGGCAATCAGCACATAAATCTCATAGGATGCAAAGCTTCCAGCTTCAGCTCTTTGAGAAATTATAGCCAATTTATATATAGGAGGCACATACATGTTTGTTTAATACAATACATGAAGTGGTGGTGTTGTTACTGAATACCTGATGATGATAAGGCAAGAATTAACACCAAAATAAGGGCTGTTAGTGTAACTGTGGTGAAGGCACTCATCTACATTTTTTTTTCTGAGTGAGCCCTGAGTCCTCTTTTATTAGAAAAATACTCATTTTTAAAAATCCTGATATTTGACGTCAAAACTTTCAAAAGTAACAAGTTATTCCAAGCTGGTCCATTTTTGAGGAGCACTAGAGATGTTTCTTTTCTGAAGATTCAACACAGCTGGATAATGTGCACGCAAACAGGAGTTATGCATGGAAAATCTTTGTCTCTTCTTCTCTGCCTATGACACGTAGTAGCCCTCTAGGAATAAATTTCATATTTCAAAACGAAGTATCAGCTTAGTTTCTTTTCTTTTTGGAGTTGCCTGTCTCTAGGTGAGCCTTCCTTTCTGAGAAGAGGTTCCGGATGATAAAGCACATACCTGAATTAAAACACAAAATGGTGTAAGAACAAGGGAAGGTAGTCCAAAGCACCCTCAGTTCATGTAGGAGAAATAATACAAGCCTTTGTATGGCAACTCTGAACGGTCCCTTTCATGAACATAAAAACTGAATACTACATTATAATGATGAGACTCTTCCAATTAGCCTTAAAGCCAATAACAGAACAAAGGCTTAGCAGCAAGGTTAGTTGTAGTCCACATTTTTACAACAGCATATTGTTGTGAAGGAGAAAAAGCTCAGATTATATGCAATTTTTGGCTTTTTTTAAATCCCTCTGATGAATAAATAGGCCACACAAGTCTTAATATAAATGTGAGTATTCACACCAACTGGGAGTAATGAGTGAGGAAGCATAGCACAGAATATGGCCAAATAGGAACTAATTAACAAGAAAACTTCCAAAGTCTGTATAAGGCCAAGATAATTTAAGAACTTTATATATGTATTAAAAAATATATATATTATCTCTCCAACACACACACATTTCTTGCAAAATCAATTATTTGTGTATGAAAAACATCTGAATTCAAATCAGCTGTGCTTGAGCCATCCTGCAGTACTGTCCACGAGGTACTGCAAAGAAAGTTACAGTTTGTGAAAGGAGCTACGCTGATCTGATTGCAATTTTTAGTTGTCAAGGGCACTACAGCTGTGTTGAGACCTGGCATTCTGAAGGATGAGATACTTACCTGTAAACAGCACCAGCAGGTACATTTTCAGAACATAGGGGAAGTAGACTGAGAAGGCAAATGGAAATGGCAGCTTGATGGAGTATGTGCCAAAGGATTCAAAATAAGGCAGTGATACACAGATCGTAAATGCTGCAAAATAACATGGTAAGCCCTTGGTCAAAGGAAATAGAAGATCATCATAAAAAAGATTTATAGGGTACAGATAGCCACACTGTATGCTGAATTTGCCATGTCATTTATATGCACAGGTACACATTATTTTCTCCATGAGTTCAGTTTTGTAGGTCTGAGGTATTACTTTCTATAAACACAAGAATTAGGAGATTTTACTATTCATAAAAAATTCTGCCACTGCTGCAGTTGTGCTGCTGCCCATATGATCTCGGTGGGCACGTTTCCCAATGCAAGCGTGATAAGTGGCTAAGCATGGCTAAGCTGACAGTGTCAGCCTCAGTGGGAAAAAAAGCAGCACTGTTATTTTTAGGCTAATGCAGCCAGTCTGGAATCTGTGTGTTTTACCATACTCTTAAAAAAACAGAGAACTCCTAAAAAGAAAGAAGTCACAGAAAAGTGACACAAAGGTTAATTAGACTGTACAGAAACATTTATGTCTGCTTTGGCAACACAGAAATATCTTAGTAACGCAAATGACAATTGAACAGATTAAATTTTATTGGAGAAGATAAATGAATCTGTGGTTGGTCCCCCATCCCATCTCCTTACCTTTAGCCAGAACTGAAAGCGGGTAGAGCAGGATGCACAGTGAGAAGTTCAGCCATGTCAGTGGTAAGTAGTGTATGTCCATCCTTGCCAACATGTTGTAAGTGTACCTACAGCAAGAGGAAGAGGAGGTGACCTCAGATGGAATAAGCGTGTCTTTAAAGAAGCATTACTGAAAAATCTGAGGAGGTTGCAGAAGAGTGTAGAAGTATGCATCTGAGAATCTTCCAGAGCGTAACTTTAGAAATTTTGTTCATACTCTCATTCAGGTTGAAAAATGGAGAGTTCACAGTTTTCACAAGTGTTATTTGCAGTGCTAACCTGGAGCAGGCAGACAGCAAGACAGCTCTCCAGCCCAAAGTGCATGATTCCAACTCAGTGCATCAGACAGCAGATTTCAGATGGGCACATTACAAGGGAGGGGCAGGTGCAGCATGACTGCTGGTTGGTTAAGAAAATGCTTATGTATGTCCACTAGAATAGTTACAGCACTGCTAGAGACTGAACAGCCAGGCACACACAGGTATTCACTCTTCTGTAGTATGGCTGTCCCTCCTCTGGGCCTCAGAAGGGGTCATTGGTACCAAAAAAAAAAAAAGTAGTAGCACTCCAGTCTACTGCAGCATTTTGTTCTTAGTGTGGCTGCTGATGCTGATGCCTCCCACGAGGAGACCTGAACGCCTAGGACCTCAGTGTCCAAAAGTGAGCTAAAGATAGCAAGTTTCTGTGACCTATAACTAACAAATGGCTTTCTGGACAGTGCAGAAGCTTGTCCATTCATATTTCTGGCCATCTGAAAGGCTCTATGCCCTGTGGTAATGCTAGAGATATCTAAAAAAAGTAAACCACTGTAAGCCAGAACTGTTTCTGACGGATAAAGCCAGCATTAAACAAACCTCATACTTCTACTAATTAACCAATTTTGTATAATTCCTGGACTGTAGGAGACTGGAAGGCTAGAAATGTATCAGTTTCTCTCAAGCTTACCCTCTACAACTTCTCTCTTTTTAAAATTAGTGTTTCTAAGGCTTAACCTCAATCCAGTGGAAAAAGGAGACAGCAACTCCCTCTCTATATACCTTTCTGGACTGTCTATGACATAAGCAAGAAAGCTCAGACATGGAAAACTTTGCAGTATTTGCCATCAGTGTATCACTAGCCCTAATGCACAGGGATTTATGTCCCTAAAGAACTATGTGCTAGAGTTTAGTAATACTTCAAGACTCATATGCTGAGGGATGGAATAATGTCTAATGCTCCTCTGAACAGCTAGACCACAGCACAGGTGCTGTAAAGTAAACCAGTTAAGATGTCTGAGTCAGCAGGAGTTATTTTATGCATTCATGTTTTAATTGTACACTTGCTGCTTCCAACCACTACATCCTACCTACCTATTAAAGAGCCACTGTTACTGACATGAAGTTGGATTCTGTTTGTCAACAATAATGTAAAATCATCATGTATTTACAGAACTATCATGCATCAACAGGACTGTATAGCCAATATTATTTACACTTTTGACCTCTCCCTGGCTGTGCAGAATGTTTTCATTTGAAATTAAGTTCTACTCTGTCAGCTTTACTAAATTCAAAAATAAATGGAGTGATGATCCAAACAAGACAAGTGGTTTATTAACCCGTGTGGTACAAACAGATTTTAATTCAGCTTCAGACTTTCTTATCAATCCTACCAGCCAGTTTCCTTTTCCAGGACTCTTGTAATAAGCATTTCTTCTGTTGCTTAAATACGTACTCCCCAGTCAGTCCTCAAAACAGTGCATTCAAAATAGCAGAGGACTATTTTAGATGGATAGGCAGTGTGTAACCCATAAAGAAATCAGCTCCTGTTGGGAGGTTATCATGAGGGCTTTGCCTTGTTTGAACGCTTGACTCCATCTGCTCTCCTTGCTGTAAGTCTACCAACTGAGGCTCACAGAGGCTTAAGTAACATTTGAAAAATGTTACTGACTGCAGATATCAAAGCAAAAATCAGCAAGATGGAATTTGCACTGTTATATTCCACCACGGTCACCACACAGATCTTCTGAGATATAAATACTAAACTGTGTTGTGTCCTTTTTGTCTCTTCTGAGTTCTTCCTATGTGTGTAACTACACCAAAATTCTTGCTCTCTGCAGCAGGAGCTCCTTGGCTTTCCATATAAAGCACAGTGCAATTAAGTGTAGAATAACTTTTCAATCTCAAGAATAAGTTCTGCAGGTGCTGCCTTGCTGTGCCAACTGTCTTTGGATCAACATGACATATTAAAACAAATAGCTGTGCTTTTAAATACTAAAACAATGGGATTGTAAATCACACTGGGAAACTGCCACTCCTCTGTACATTGCTAGGATTTTCTTCATTCTTTTTGTTAATAAAGTCCAATCCTTTGAACCAGAAATGTTAATGCAGTGATTTGCTTCTGTAAATTACTCTGTCTCCCAGATATGCCAATTATTATGAAAATTAGTAAGCAGCTTATCAAGTCTAAGCTTTTATTTAAAATTGAAAAAAACTTTTTTCTGTCAATTTCAATATAGTAAGAAGAACAAACCACTTTCCCTTCACAGTTTCACCACTGACTTCTTACCTGACCACATCTAATAAATTCCAAAGGAAAAATAAAACACACACAATGTATTTCCCTTGAACTTCTTCCTGACTGTTGATCACGACAAACAACACAATTATTCTCTCAGTGATCTGAAAGGAAAAAAAAAGAACTGTGAACTCAGGCTAGCATGTTCAATATCTCTCGTTTCTATGCTGTTTTAGCAAAACAGTATGCTAGACAGCAGTAATGTCACATTCCCAGCTCTGCTTTTCATAGCTTGGAGATCTGAATCTTGAAGGATCTCTCTCATGGGAGATTTGCAAAAATTAGGAAGAAAAGTTAAATTACTTGGTTTTCTTCCTTTCTTATTCCTGGATAGAAGAAATGGCTTTTACCTCATCATTTATATCGATTGTTGCCATAACATTTATGTCATAACACCATTTTCCTAATGGCTGACCCTTAGATGATCCAAAAGGTATTCCTTTACAAATGAAAAGATAGAATAAAAAAATATTTAAAAAAATAGATTGAACAGGCAGTGCTCCAGCTTAAAATGTACTGTAGCAATATTACAGCTCAATATATAATAATTTAAAAATAAGTGTGGGTTATTTTTTTTTCAAGTAGAAGAAGTGGAATATTGAATGGGATTGTGGGCTGCGGAGAATAAATAGAACAGAAACTGAGTTAAAAGGATTTTGGTGAAGAATGGTAACGGAGGACAGTGCTGGTCCTGGGGGCAGTTTGTTACAGACCCTAGAATCAGACTGCGCTGTGGAGAGAGAATTCTGCAATTCTGTTAGTGTGAAAGATACTTCAAGGAATTGCCACAAGGAAGTGTGTCACCTGGAAACAAAAGCTTTATCACAGTAATGAAAAGTTCAACATATCTTTCTCTGTGAGAACTGAAGCAAGGAGAAGGACACAGTGCTACCTGAGAAAGAGGCACTTCCAGGAAATGTCACTCGGTGTGAGCCTAGGCACACATATCTGGAATTGTGTAAATACACGTGTGCACGCACTCATGAATGTATGTACCTAGGTTTACAGACATATACAAACTACTAAGATGCAGTTCACTTGTATAGATCATCTGTCTCTTGCACAAATGAAATTACATCCTTCTCTGTCACTACTCCCTTAAAAAAAAAAAAAGTAGCAAAACCAGAAGTCCAGTGTTTTCATGTTCAGAAAAGGGAAGTATGTGCTAACACATCACAAAGCGTAAGTAAAACGGTTTCATTTTTAATTCCTTCTTGATCTTTGTGTTAAACTGGAGTTTCCTTCCTGTCCCAGCACTGGTCTCTCACAGGATACAGTGAGTGCCATATAAGAGGGTAAATTTCCACAAGGCAGCCTGGGCATTTAAATAAGTAAGTGAAACAGAACAGATCAGACTAGCTGAGGCTTGCACAGGAGCAGACTGCACATTCACTTCCATTTACTAATAACAGTGACTATGCAGTATCATTAGCACCTGAGAAACAGCAGTCTTTCCCTACATCTCTTGCTGAAGTGTCAGTGCCATCTGTTTTTACTCCCTGAACAGAAGAATATTAAATTTCACTGCTTTGGCAACTGCAGTGACACATGATACCCTGTCTCCTGGCCTCTTCTCAGTCACCCAGTCTGCAAATGCCATGAGGGACATTCATTTGCACCAGCTTTGTGCCCCTCCCTCCACTTCTCTTTCCCAAGAGCACCCATTACATGAGAACTGTCCTTGTGTTGCAGTGTGGCTTGGCCTTGACCTACCTAATTCTTCTCACAATTCTGACAGTCTGAAACTGTCCCTCAATGAGGCTGTCCCAAATTGGTTTTCCTGAAAACACCCAAGCTTGCTTTTGCACTGTCTGTAATGTGTATCTCAACGTGTACCCTGCAAATTCTTCATTCAAACTCCACTAAAAGCTTATTTCTGCAATAGAGTCAGCAGAAAAATCAGCTGTCACAGGGGTGCATTTGCAGCTGGTTTTATTGAAGGTGATTTACCTCCGTCCACGTGCTCCCACAGCACTGCCATTACCACCTGTTCTCATCTCTGAGACTAACTTAACTGTGGATGTGCATAAACATGCACCCCCAGGGATGCATCTAAGGATGTTGTTTACTTACAGTCAGAACAAGCAGTGGAAAAAAAGAACTGCCACAACCACTACCAAATTATTGCAGCCTTACTGTGCACTATTGGCAGTAGCCCAGCAGGCTGTGGTAGGATAAGCCTCTCTACCATTTTTTTCCAGTGCATTATGGAAAATATGTCCCAAGATGCAGAGGAAGGCATGGCAAAGCACAAAGGATTAATGTAAGCACACAGATGCTTAAGCTGTACCGTCACAACAAAAACAGACCAACACAAATGAAAACAGAGCCTGTATTCAGAAGTCTGTGCACCTTATCTGGATAGCATGAAAGTGATGCTAACATCAAGATAAGACAGTTTTTTTGATGGGGAAACAGCCAAGTAAAGATCCACATCTATCTTTGCCATAGGGCAAATGCTGAGAGTCACAGTGCCAAACCCTTCTCTGACTCACCCTGTTAATGCTGCCCTGGATAATACTGCACTAATTGCAGTACACAAGAAAGATCACTGTTTTCTTGCTTACAGTTCACATCTGCTGTCTTCTGTGCTGGTTCACAGAAGTGCATGTGCAGGCTTCCCTGATCTCTGCTTCCGTAGGAATGGGTGTGAAAAGAACAGACCATGTCAGGGTTGGGGAGTGTGTAAACTCTCCAAAGGAAGACCTCACTCTAATGCCAGGCAGGCTTACTGGACTGCTCTTGTCTCCAAGAAATGACATAAGATTTGTTAAAGGATTATATGTATATGAGATTGGGTGCTTTTCAAAAAATAAAATAAAATAAAATAAAAATCCTGATTAGTGTACGAATGTATGGATTTAAGCAGGGAGAAAAAGCAGTTAATTGTTTTTGGCAGATTTGATACCATACTGCATGAGCAGCATGAAGAACAGAGATCTCTACTGTCAGTCCATCTCTAATGGAGATTTTAAAAGAGGAACATCTTCACCCTTGTAATATGTCACTTGGCAAAAATGGACTATTTAGAAAACTAAAAACACAACTAACTTACTCTTAGTCTTCTACCTTCTGACTGCAGAGAGCTACACTAGTTTCACCATTATTCAAATGTTAAAGATTAGAAAGGTTTGAAGGTAAATTCAAGTCAACAGTTTTACTTATTCTGATGCATTAAAAAAAAAAAAAAAAATTCCAAAACCTAGTTGAACTCCCAACAGAAAGCAAGACCACAGTATAAAAAACACCAGCAAACCACAGAATTACAGGGGCTGGAAGGGACCTCAAGATATCATAATGCTCAACCCCCCTGCTAAACCACAATAGATCGCACAGGTAGGCATCCAGACCTTTCAGAGTAGCATGGCTAGTTCAGAATTACATAAGTTGTAGAATACAGCTAAGGACATACCTGCAAAAACCTGGGGAAGAGACGGCTTTTATCAATGCCAATGAGGATGTGTAGGATCTCCAGTATAGACAACAACTGACAAAGGCGCATCACAAGACCTATGGAGTAAAATGTGTCGGCCAATGAATCTACAGGAAAAATAAAGAAGAAAATTGGAATTGGTTACAAAGCAAAAGTCCAGACCAACTGCTGAGTTTGATTCTGCCTGTTGCACCTGGAAATGACAAGAAATAGAATTCATATGGTACCAAAATTTCAGGTAGCAGAAGCAGAGATTTAGGGAGGGAAAAAGGCAGCCTGCTGTGTCTGCAGATTATAGAATCACAGAATCACAAGGTTGGAAAGGATCTACAAGATCATCTAGTCCAACTGTCTTCCCATCACCAATGCTACCACAAGCACTAAACCATATCACGCAGCACGTCATCCAGGCGCCTCTTGAACACTGCCAGGGACGGCGACTCCACCACCTCCCTGGGCAGCCATTCCAGTGCCTGACCACTCTCTGAGAGAAAAAGTTCTTCCTCATGTCTAACCTAAACCTCCTCTGGTACAAATTGTGGTCATTTCCTCAGGTCCTGTTTGTTGCCTGGGAGAAGAGGCCAAATCCCTTCTCATCACAGCCTCCCTTCAGGAAGTTGTAGAGTGCAATGAGGTCTCCCCTGAGCCTCCTCTTCTCCAGACTGAACAATCCCAGCTCCCTCAGCTGCTCCTCATAAGATTTGTGCTCCTCCCTCACCAGTTGTTGCCCTTCTCTGGACACGCTCCAGGGCCTCAATGTCTTTCTTGTAGTGAGGAGCCCAAAACTGAACACAGTACTCGAGGTGCAGCCTCACCAGTGCTGAGTAGAGGTGGATGATCACCTCCCTGCTCCTGCTGGCCACACTATTTCTAATGCAGGCCAGGATGCTGTTGGCCCTCTTGGCCACCTGGGCACACTGTCGGCTCATGTTCAGCCGAGCATCAACCAACACCCCCAGGTCCCTTTCCTCTTCACAGTCATCCAGCCACTCAGCCCCAAGCCTGTAACATGCATGCGGTTGTTGTGGCCAAAGTGCAGGACCCCGCACGTGGCCTTGTTGAACCTCATCCCATTTGTCCTAGCCCAGCAATCCAGCCTATCCAGATTCCTCTGAAGGGCCTCCCTACCCTCAGGCAGATCTCACACAGAGGCAGGAAGCAGAGAAAAGAATGGGAGTGTCTATATTTGATGCACTGGCAGACACTGCACAGGATATGTTGGTTTACAGATATCCCTTTAGGATATTTCCAAACATGAAGAAGCATAAGATATGAGGAGATGCTGAAGTTCCTGCCTGTATCTGTACCTCTGTACCCATGATACCTCCTATATCAGCTAGACCACAAAATATGTGTTATGTATCCCCAACTGCCACCTCTAAACTATTTTGAATTTCCAGTCATTTGTTTTCTATTTCTGTGCATTAACTTCAGACAACTGAAACTGAAAGAAAAATATGCTGTGAAGTTTTGGGAGATGCAAAGTTGTGTGCAGTAATTACAAACATCTTCCCTCCCAGTGGCTTCAATAGGACTGATACCATAATGACTTGACGTACACCCATGTAGGTCTGAGTCTAAATCAAATGTTGCTGGCACAGTACTGAATATTAAAAAGCTCAATTTTTGCTGCAGTATACAAGTAAATTGTTCATCCTTTTTAATGAAAAGAAGCAATGTTTTTCTTAATTAAAATTACAACCCATGGTATTGGACAGAGCTATGTATGTCTACATTTTGTTAAGTTTCTCTACACCACCGCCTCCTAAAATGTTTAAGGGAAACACAGAACGAAACCTACCTTTTCCAAACGACATGTACCTGATGATCATATTTGTAAATATCCAGGAATGCCCACAGAATTGCATCAGGTCATACACAAAGAGGTAGGTCTTCACGATAAAGCTGTGGAGGTGAAAATGTTAAAGCAAACTGTATTCTTTAAATACAACTCCAAAAATAATGCCTTCCACTGAATTCCATGGAAATTACAACAGATGCAAAGAGCACAATAACACTATTTGATGGAGCAAATTCTCAGCTGTGTCATTCTGCACACTTTCAAGTTACATTTAATAAATTGAATCGTCTGTTGAAGCCAACAGATTTTTATAGCTATTCTGATTTTAATAAATAATCATAGAATCACGGAACGTCAGGGATTGGAAGGGATCTTGAAAGATCACCTACTCCAAATAATCTGATTGCAGAATGCTATAGGTTCTGGAGATATTTAATTTCAATTCCCATAAATACATTTTCTTATCACTTATTCTGTAGAGGATGATCGTCTGTCCTCCAGCTACAAAAAGGGCTATCTTTTTTGAAAATGAATGTATTAATTTTTTTATAAGAGTTCATCTAACTAATTGATTCTCTGTCCCAGTAATTACTAAGATCTCTTGCCCTTTGTGCCCATGTGTTTGTGTTATCGTGAAATGTCTGCCACCAAACCTTTTTTCCTTTATGTCCACACATAAGCAAAGTGAATTTCTGTGCTTTGGAATATATGAACATTATAAGTGAATATAATTCATTCCCAACATTGAAGTAAGGTTACTACAATAATAAGTTAGCAAGATAATAAATAGCAATCACAATAAATAATAAGAATATGGATGGTTGTGCTGTTTGGTTGGTGGTTTGTTGTTGTTTTTTTGCAAACTGACTTAGGTAATCTGACTTAGATTTTTAATCGAAGTATGTCCTACGGTTATCATAGTAAATGCCTTTCTTCCTCTCTTCCTGATACACGGGATGGCTGTTATTCCAATAATTACTTCTACAAGCACAAAAGGATTTGTTGGCACAGTTTGCCTCCAAAGATACATCAGTGCACACTGATACTATCAAAGTAGGACACTTGAACACAAGACAAGAGACAATCCATAAACTTTTATTTTGGGAAAACTATGATACAGCTGAATTAGACTGAAATCCAGTAAGACCAAATGACCTAAAATTCCACCTGCTTTCTTGCTGGATGGCACATTTCTTTCTTCTTATGGTAAAAAAGAAACAAACACCCAACCAAAAAAAACACAAACAAGTGGGACACTGTACATGGCAAAAAGATAAAAAAAAATATCGTTGGGATTTATTGCCTTATTACTGCAGCCTGTAATGTAGGAAAGTTATAGGAATCATCATAAAAATCCTAAGGCTTTCCAGACAGTGCCTCCGCCACTCTGTTTGGCCCCATACTGCCATGTGAGCTTTGCATTGAGTGCACGGTCTCTCTCTTCTGGAGAAGAGCTTATCACATCTGCTAAATCTATCTCTTTTCCTCAGAACATGTCTTTCAGTGGCTTTTACTTTCTGAATTCTTCCTACATCCACTGGCTAGATGTTATCGTATTAGCAATTCTTAAACAGCCTAATCTTAGCTAAGCAGTGTAACCAAGGTGTTTGTAACTGCAGCTTCATGCTAGCATTTAGTCGTTATGGCACCCATTCTATGTTAAACTCATGATCTTTTAAATGTACATGCTGTTGTTATAGAGAGCCCCATTATTGCCCATGAAGCATAGAGATGTGTGGGCAGGCACCGTGGAATTTTGTTACCTGGAAGACCGATCTCTCATGTGTTGGTGTTCTTTGAGTGAAGGAGTGCTCCTGATCTCAAAATGGGGTTTCATCCCACTGTGTTAATACTTACACAAAAGGTACCAAGACCAAAGAGATGACTTTGGCAGATGCAAATAAATCTGCAAAGTATAAAAGGTGGTATCAGTGCAATCACAGGAAATGGAAGTGCAGTTGTTCCCTATAATCTTCCTCATCTCCAGGGTGTTAAGGCCAGACCCTTCTCCTAGGTAGTCAGGAGCAGATTGCTAGGAGCACCCTAGCAGGAAAAGCATAGACCAGCAAGTCCAGCAACTTCCTGTGGACAGCAGTTCAGTTTAGGCTCACTGATCTTGCCAATCTCATTCTGCCTCCTCAGTGCCTGGTTTGAGAAATGGAGTTTCTGCTGCCTCTGTTGTCTGTAGTGTGGTGCACTTCAGTGCTTCCGGAGTGCTTTTAATGTTTCTCAGACTGAAAGCATTGCACATCACAGTGCTCTGGTAACAGGTGAAAGAAAAAGACATGGGACTTGCAGTAAAGAGATACAGAAGGTCAATACGCTGTCTGTTGTTTGGGTTTTCAATTCCACATTACCTACTGTGGCTGATTTTATAACACATACACTGAAATGCTAGCAACCAACACTGTCTTGCATAGTGGCAGTGCTCACCTTACTCTCTCTGGCTCTGAGCTGGAAACCTAGAACCCTTAGATGAAACACAGGGCCATTCTGATCTTATACAGGCAAGATGTTCTGAAGCTTCTTTTCCTCCCTGCCGTTCAGCAGCAGAACCACGTCAGCGTGGCTGGGCAGAGGGTCAGCCTGCACCTTGTTCGGTGGCTGTGCCAAATGAGGCCTCCCCCAGGGGTCCACCCTTCCCAGCCAGGGCCTACGTGGGCCGGGTGCTTCCCCGCCACGGCAGCAACTGCACTCCCAGCTGCCTTCCCTGAGCCCAGACTGGCTCGTTGCACATGACAAAGCAGCCCTTGCCCTGAAACCAGGCAGCAATGTTACTTTAGATTTATTTAATTCTCTAGAAAAGGTCTGCTAGAAAAGCCCCTTCACTGACACGGTTTCCTTCTAAGTCACCCTGGTCTGAACTTCTGCCCCTTCCCCCTCCCACCGTGAGGGAAGCTGCAAGTGCTGCAGCTCAGGAAGGAGAGCTGCTGAGACCCTGCAGAAAGACGTGCTTTTCTCTCACAGGCACATCCCACACTGCTTTGTTTCCCCTTCCTTTTCCTGACGAGCAGCCTAGGTCATCCCTGCACACGGGACATTACCTGTTGCGGGGGTCAGACTGCTGCAACTGCTCCTGATCTTCCTCCTTTTTTCTCTTCACAGCTGCAGCAGCTGTTTGCTGGGATATCACCCCTCCTCTTTCCTCTTCCCCCACCCACAACGTCATTCTTTTGTAGCACTAAGCAGGAACAGTACTGCACTTCCGAGAAGGGAGTTTCTAACCTCAAATGTCTCCACACTGCCAGCCATGCTCCTCACACAGCCTAGCCCACCCTACTCTCACCTGGACCAGCTTAGCCCAGCCTATCTTAACCTAACTTAGCCTACTCTACCCTACCCAAGCCTAACCTAACCTTGCCTAGCTACTTCAGCCTAGCCAAGTCTAACTTGATCTAAATCTAATTTGGTTTCTTGCCTGCACCAATAAGTTACTCTGTAAATCCCACTAACTTTGTCTTCCAAGACAGAGCAATATTTTGAGTGATCACTCAAACGCAACTTTTTTTTTTTCTCTTCTGGTTAGATAATCAGTGCTACAACAACGCTAACAGGGAAGGCTGGCAGCATAGCATAAAGAGGGCACTTTACTTCAGACAGAGGAAATAATTTTCCATTTCTTGCCCAGAAGTATCTATTAATTCATGCTCCTGTGAAATATGGACGCTACTGACAGGGGAAATGCGTATGAACAAGATTCCTGCTGCCCTTAAGTCTTCTGAAATCTCAATATAAATTAGATGAAAATCATCAACAGTTATTATTATAATATATAAACTGCCTTCCGGCAATCAATATTTTCCCACTAGCACTCACGTTGAAGCATATCCCACCTCACAGGAGGTTTAAAATTTAGTACTGTGAAAAAGTCACCGAGGACATAACATAGTAGGATTTCATGCAAAAGTCCAAGAAGTCTGGGGGATGCTGTCCCATGCTTTGTCTGCAAGCAGTGTGGAGCAACCACCTCCATCCTGCCATGTCCCACAGAGGGAAGAAATCCCTCCCTCCGTGGCAACGAGCTGATATCTCTTGGGGGGATTCTGTTTTCTCTGTTTTCCCTGGCTGTGTCTCCCCCGTGGTACCTCCATGGTAGGGTCACACAGGCATGCAGAGCTCTCCTGCTGGTGTGGTACTCTCTTCTACGTTTTTTCTTGGCTAAGTATTCCTTTCTTAGGAGAAAATAATAGATCAGAATTAAACAGATGTTTAAGAAAATAAGTTAAACAGACGCTTATTGAAATGCTCTGCCTCAACAGAGCATTTTGCAAGCTTTTGCAACACAGCTCCTGCGCTGTGTGCCTCTGGGAAGTCAACTGATGTAACTAACCCTGTCAGCAGCTGAGATCATGACTGTAATAAGATCCAGCAGCTGGCAGAGAAGCAATTTTCAAATACCAGGACAACGTGTAAAAGCAACAAAGGCTCATCCAGCTTCATGATTTGCAAAATCCATTGTGAATAAGTGCCAAGTTAGTACTCCTATGGAAAACATGAGAACCCACAGTTCCTGATAGATGTGGTCTTCATGCCCTCCCTCAGCACCAGTGTCAGTCACCAACAGCAGAAACCGGCAGGAGGCATTTCAAGGAAAAAAGTCCCACCCCATCTGCTTGGCTTTCGTCATCTGTAACCAGCCTTTTGTGTTTGCCTCCTTTCAGGATGGTCCTTCTCTACTGTAGGCAATGGGTATTTTAGAAAAAGCAGGCTTTTTCTAAATGTCATGACTTTTCTTCACCACTGTCCTGCAGCTGGAGTGGAGCACAAGGAAGGAAAAGAGGGGCCAGAGACAGCCTTCTGGTAGCTCATACCCAGATCTCCCAAAGTTATGTGGAGGACACATGACACCATTACTCTCTTGTTCCTTCCTTGGAGTCTTTCATGGGAGCAGGTGATCTGCCCTCTAGATTAACCCTGACACTCAAAACCTGCCCTACAGCTTGATAAAAATAGATTGATTTGGGTATTCACTATTTTCACTGATCTGTCAGACTATATGCTACTATCCTAAACGGAGGTAATCAGTAGAAGACTTTCAACTATGCTTTCAGCATAGGAGAAACATGCAAAACACGTTTCTGTAACTCAGCGCTATTCTTTTGCAAGGGCTCTCATCAGGCCTCCTGACTCCCTAGCAGTCACTTTTCAGCAGACGGGTTTTGCAGAGGGAGGCAATGAAAGGATCAACTGAGTATCAAAGACCTACCAAGCTCTGCAGTGAGTCATGAGTCTCTGTGCTCCAGCTCACTGCCCCCCAGTTTTACTGGGATGAGACCAACAGACCCGTCAAATCATCAGGAAGAATTAATGCTCAGGGAAATTCCCTTTATTTGGCTTTAGCTATTACTAAGTCACTTACTACAGAAGCTGTGTAATAGTTTTCAACACTTTCAGGAGACTGTTGCCCTGCTATGGGGAACTCAGAAGGAATGGGAAATGTACTGGTGACCAAATCCTTTCTGAATACACTCAATAGCTGTGACAGGCTTTGAACCTTGCCCAAAGGCAAACAGCATGAGTTCAGCAGCAGAAATTTTTTAGTTTTAACTATCAAAAATTATAATCCCAAGTAAAGATCTACAACAGCCAATATGAGCTCTACACAAAAAGTGAAGACCAGAACTGAATCCATCTCTAAGTCGAGGAGATCTGAACAGAAAGCATATTAATTTATTAATGAAAGAGCAGCACTTTCATAAATATTCAAAGCAAAACAGGGTTGTGTGGGTTTTGTTTGTTTGTCTTTTTTGGGTTTTTTTTTATGAGGTTTTTGTTGTTGTTTTTGTTGTTGTTGTTTTTGTTGTTGTAGAAGAAAAACTTCCATTTATTTAAATATGTTTGTCAAGATATTTCCTTTCTAGGAAAATTAGCTGTACTCAGTCCTCCAGCTAAGTCCAGAGGAAGCTGTAAAGGCTCTGGCCTGCCAAGATAAGAAACCTGGGGAATACAGCATTCAGTAAAAGCTAAAGTGAGTAGACATCGTAGTAACTGGTGTGAAGGGGGCAGATATACTGCTTGGAATCTTATTATTTCTTCTTCTTAGTGTGGGTTTTGACTTTGCAAATGCTGTTCTAAAGTTATTTTGCTGAGATAAACATTAATGGCTTTTCTGCATACTGCCGTATTTTCAAAAATCAGATGAGGAATTGTTACTTGGATTGGGTCTCAGGCTGTTATTTGCTCAGAATTTTGAATTATTCATCACTGAAGTTAATATCTGGTTTCAGAACCCCAATCAGAAAGAGTCTGAGTGCAAGAAGGCTGGTTCTGGAGAATCAATTCACCCTGCTGTCTCTTGCTAGGAGACATGAGGAAGGACATGCATTTCTCTGTGCTCATCTACTCATGAAGTACCATTGCTTCAAAACTAGCACTCCTTCAATGAAATTAAAACAGAGGACACAGAGGCTCATGTGTGCTGGGTTTTGGCTTTAGTATCATACAGAGAGAAGAGGCATTCACCCAGGATGCAACTGATGAGGAAGCTAAATTTGTTCGGAAACAAGGTAGGCTCAGCTGCGAGTTGGCACAGAAGGGAGGGGTCCCACTGCAGCACCATAGTTGCCCTCCAGTTTGTAGAGGTGGCTTCAGCCCCAGAGTGGCTGCAGGCTAAGAAGGCATTGTCTTTGCTCTCCCTGTCAGAGTTTGCTCCTATGGGAACTCTGTGTTGAAAAGAAATGCTGTGCCTTACCAAGATTTCTTGATATAAATATGGAAAACACTGGTATAAATGACTCACCTTTCCTACATTTATAATATTAGATTATTTTGTATATAAAACCACAGTCACCATATTGGGAAGTATCAAGTTCTTACTTTTTCACCTTTTATGCAATGCACGAATTTTCTAAAGGAAAGTTACTTTCCCCATGAGCAGCTCCTGCTCCTCTCTCCAGTCCACATCTCTGATTAGAGGGGTTTACAGCTGTCCTCTCTACCTGCAAGGGCTAATCCTGGATAATTGGGAAGTTACTCACACAGGTTCTGTTATACTTCTCCCCCCCCCCCACTTAATTTGGTTTTGTTCTCTTTCTCTCTCTCTCTTCAATTTAAAAATGAAGTAAAGGCACAGTTTGCAGAACATGCTAAACCTGTGGAAGAATTGCTTTGGACAGCTGTATATGACTGTGACTTCTTGTGAAAAAAATCTGCCACAGTAAAGTCTGGAATAAGTACTCTGAAGGTCAGCTGTAGCTACTCTCATGTTTCATGTCATATACAAGGCAGTTGATTCCAGTCTCATAAATATACTCGTGGAAACAGACTTTGCATAGATTAAATCATATACGTTTTCATTAAGTTTCCTAAAAAGTGCAGCATTGCACATGTAAAAAACATGCTCTGAAACTAGCCATGAAAAACAGCCACAACTGAGAATGTGGGACTGGAATCTGTGCAGCAAAGCACTAGTGTACATCTTTTGTGGCATTTTTTTACTTACCAAGCACTCTCAGCTTGGAAAGATTTTGTTTGTCTGTGTTAAATTTTCTACCTGGATTTAAGTTTTCATGTTCACAATTTTATTCATTTCCATTTGAAAATGATTTATATTCAAAACAGTACTTTACTATAAATGTCTTAATTTCCAGAAGAATTCTAAGTGGAAAAAATATTGGAAGGTTTCAGGTCAAGGGCATCATATACAGCTAACCTGGTAACACAATGGTGATAAAATACAGCTTGCTCCAAAATACTATAATGGCAAGTGAGAGAAAGGATCTGCTGACTCTTTACATTTCTTTCTTTACCTTTCTTTCTTTGCCTTATAGACTCTCTACCTTTCTTTGAAAAACCAAAGAAACACTGTAAATACTGTTTGGCATTTGCTTTTTACCTCTTTTTTGTCCAACAGCCATGTCTGTACCAAAGTCTCTATGCTTACATGAGTCTTCGAGATACTGTCTCTTTACAAATAATTTCTGTAACCTCACAGATGACTGAAAATTAATTGAAATCAAATGCTGGTTTGCAAGCTCATATCCACTGTCTCTGAGATCCTCTTCCTTTCTTCATCAATAGTTCATTTTTCTTTAAAATCCCTTCTGTACACCCAATAACAGTTTATTGACTAATAGGCAGCTGGGTGATCAAGAGCTGAAATGCTGTCTTGCCAAAATATACACACATTTACCTGCAATTCTTACACTTGTCTATAATCTCACTTTGCCCTCTAGTGCCCACTCTTGTTTTCTGCACTGTAAAATACCCTGTTGACTGGAATACTTCAAAACATATATCTACTTTGTGATTATTAGGGATAATTGTGAACCAGAAAGGAAGCTTTTGGGGATGAGAATTTCTGAATAATCTGTGGGCTATGAATTAACATCTTCCTACTGCAGGAAAGTGTGGCAATCCCTCATGAGAGGGCAGTTGAAGATATTCCATTCCATTTCCATATTTCAGTAAAAATGGGGCTGTTTCAGTATCAGTTTACTGCATTGCAGAAGTCTGCTAGAATGTCACAACCAGAAAACTAAACAGGCTGAATGTCCTTTTATTATACAGGCTTGCAGAAGTGCAAAAAACAAACAAGCAGTTCGTGCAAAAAAACAAACAAGCAGGAAATCAGATTTCCAACAGTCTGGCAGTGGAACTACCCCAAGTGCTGTTAGTTACAAAGCACAAAAAAATCTTCAGCTGTAGTTTTTTGGGTGGGATCTCACCCTTTTGTCTCTCTGGTTGTGCCGGATCACAACGTTGTTAGCAGATTTTCCTTCTGTTATCTCAGCTTCAGACCTGATACCTATAGCAGTCATCATTTCCTTTAGCTTGCATCCGTAACTGGCAGAGAGGAGAGCATGTCTACCCTGCAAAAGAGACCTCTGTCACAGACAGTAATTGAGATCTGGACAACCATTGCTATTGTTCTTGCCAGTTCATTTTTACCCAGACCCGCTCTTATTATTTGCACTTTGAATGCTACTATTCTGAATGGCTACAGACCACGGAAGGCTTTCAAATGTCTCATGACCAGATGCTAAAAGCAACCCCCAGCAATTTCAGCCCTCTGGGACTGAAATTTCCTTCTCTTAAGACTTATTTTGCCATCTCTCCCCTACCTCTTCATGTAGAAGAGGAGAAGCCTGTGCTCAGAGATGATCGGCTTTGGCCATAGGACACAGCTGCTTTTTTTTGTCACCTTTTATTTATTTTTTGGTAATCCAGCTGCTATGTAACTCTGTATTTGCTCTTTCTAACATACAGCAAGCAGCTACAGAAAACACAATTATTTGAAATGGAGTTACCCAGGGACAATTTCTCAAGCGTAAAATCCTATCTTATCCTCACAGAAATTAGTGGACTTTTGCCCGGTAGAAGTAGTTTATTTTGAGTAAGTTGTTTATATTGCTATTATTAGTCAAAACTATGTGGTCTAGGGGGGAACTTTGCTGGAATACTAACAGCCGCATGTTTCTGTGAATGAATTTATGAACAAATGGCAAGAGGCAGAAGATTTCATGCCACAAGAAAGCATGGCACCAAATGAAAGTGAACTGGAATGGAATCAAGTCTGAGATTACAGCAGCCAGGAACAAATAGGATGTGCCATTGGCTAATGTGGCTTTCGGATAGTTTTATGTAGAGCAGTTATTTCAGATAAGCTTGTGAAAGAAGTTAAAGTGAATTGGAAAGTTGGCAGGATGGAAAAAATAAATAAATAAATAAATAAATTCCCCAGATAGTTAGAGGAGGGAAATGTAATTTAACTAAATGTAGTAGCATGCAACTGACAAGTTAATGCAGAAACTGTAGTTATTGCAAGCAATTTTCTGCATAGACAAATTCTTCTAGAATTACTTTATCCCTTTGAACAAAGCAAGTGTTAGAATGCATCAAATCTGTAAAAGGAAACATCCTTGAAAGAGAGCATACAAAACTTGAAAGAATAATAAACAGCATCAACTTAAACCAGGACCATTTACATAAACTCCTTCCCATAGAGTAACCTCATATGAAAATTCACATGAATTATTTTACAGGTAGTGAGCACATAGTGCTTGCCAAAGAGAAGTTTACCAACACTGAACAATATATTACATTTAAAAAAAAAAAAAAAAAACCATTAGCAACATTATCATTCAAATATGATCAAAGTGAACTAGAAGAACTGTTCCAAGATAGATCATAGTATTTAATTTTAAAGCTAAATTATATCAGGTCAGAATCTTTGTACCTTACTTGTAAAGCTTCCTTATGACTTTATCAATCAATTGAAGACATCTCCTCATTTCTGCACGGCTGATCTCCCAGGAGCACAGGTTGTGGTGTTTCTCTTTAAGAAAAGAGTCTATCTTTTGGAAATACTTTTTCAGTTTCAGCTTGTTGACTTCTTTACTCCAATAGTATTGAGTCTGTTTCTTGATTATGCATGCCTCCAATTGCTCAATTTGCTGATAGAGTCCATTTTGGAATTGTTCTAGAGCTGCCCCATCCCAGGCAGCTAGAGTCAGATTTTTGCTAAAGATATAGAAGATGTGTTGCAAGATTTCTTCAATGGCTACTTTAATAGTTTCTTTCTGTCTGGGTTTTAGAACCTGCTCAGGAAATCTGAAGGACATTCTCTCTCTTAGACACTGTTGAGGAAACCGTTTGCCCATTTTGTCCAAAAGTTGCAGGCTGCTTTCAATCACTTTTCTTTGCTGTAAAGGAAGGTGATTACAGGTAAGACTTGAGATGGTGATAGTGCATAACAGAATGAGGCCAATTTGTGTCAAGCCAAAAGTGTACATGATAAAGATAAGCAGCTGTGCTTCTCCTTTCCTGTACAAATCCCAAGTGATAGGCTGGATTGCTTTGAAGGTCATTCATAGGCTCCTGTTTCTCCAAAGTCCTGAAATTTAACTATTCTGTGAGAGAAGTTTTCTTTCATCATTTTTTGGTTTTTAAGGTTTTCCCCCTTGTGTACGCTTTTACACTTACCAGTTTCATTTTCTGCTTTATGACTTCATTGTCTTTTTTTTTTTTTTATGGCGCTTTCTTTTTATTTCAGCTGAATATGAAAGAATGTGTACCTTAGATCATCAATTCCCTCTTCTTCAAAAATTCTACAGTTATACAAAGAATTTAAAAGAATAACCTACAGAAATATCTTTAGTTTCTAAATGGTTTAGCAGTGGGATAACACAGTGAAACACAGCACTGTCAATGTAAAGTTGAAGATCTGTTAAATATTAATAGTAACGTCTCCTTAGCATGGTTTATACTCCCACAGTTCAGCTGAGCTTTATCTACCTACTTTCATTCAAGGAAATCGCTTTCTTTCTCCTCGTCTTTAATTCTGGTGTCTATTTGGTGACAGCAACATGAAAGACAAGCCACATTCCAGATGGCCATACAGATTTTTATGAGTGCAAATGCATAGCTAATGATGGTGAGTACAGTGTGAAAAATACTGTTTTGTAGCTGTGAATTTGCTCTCTTGAATAGTATTATTGTGCTCTTTGTATCTGTTGTAGTTTCCATGAAAATAAATAGAAGGCATTACTTTCAGAACAACCTACATATTTTAAATGTATGCATATCTGTAACTGTGTGTGTATTTACATTAAATAACAATACATGTATTTTTATATGTATATTCATATATATATATATTGTGGTAATTAAAAGGGGTTTGATTTCACTCTGAGACTGTAAGTGCCATGAGAATGCAAGTGCTAACATTGAAACAAATATACTTTTTAATATGAGCAACTGAGTAGTAATTAACATCAATGCCAGTAGAGCACGGGTCAGAGTACTGACATTAAATGGAGAGAAAACGAAGAGAGAAGACAAAAATCGTCCTAAAATTCAGCCATTTGCTTTCTTTAGCCATATAAGTCAGGACTATTAGTGCACCTGGAAATCTCACTCGTCTTTCATTTTACTTTGATGAAAAATACTTTTAAACTAATATTTTAGCTGTTTCTTTACCCTGCTGTGCAAACGTATCTAACTGCAGAGGAAATTTACAAAGGCAAATGGTTACATCTGTATGAAGAGGTCAGACAGACTGTTTTTTCAGTCTGAGAACTGGTTTGATTTTGTGCCGTTGTTGCAGTGCCACTCTTTGCTATATGGTTCATTCCTAGTCTGATGATCACCCTGAACAGATTTATGATACTATTTTAGGGCTTCCTTTGTGTTAAGCATGTATGTATTCAGGAAGCATTAAAAGGTCATAAATTAAGATGAGCAAACTCCTTGGTGTCCGTGGAATTTCTTAAGCAACCTTGGGTTGGATGTACCTGCCACTACAGAATACAGAATAAGTGATTTCCTTAACACCATTACAAAAATTACGATATTAAACAAAAACAGTAAAAACAGGATGGAAAGTGAATGACATGAAGCCACATCTTTTTGCTTAGTGGGAGTGTTCAATACTTTGAAAAAAATAGCCATGTATTGTATGACTGTCATTAGATACCAAATGGCCATGGAGACATATCGTATGCAAAAATACAGCTGTAGAAAGCAAATACGTATTATAGCCATCATGAAATGAATTAAAATTTACCCAGCCCCAGAAAAATGTTTCCTACTACTACAGTATGTTTTTCAAAGCTGTAATAATGATCTTAATTCTTCTACTGATGTTACACAAGTATATTTAATTTAAATAAATAAAATTTAAATTAGTTCAATTCAAATTTATTTAAGTAAATTTATTCACTTCCATTGTATCTCCCAGACATACGAGTTTTTTTATTCCCTCTTGCAAAGTATGTTTTTAAAGGTTTCCCTCTCAATGGAGAACTGTAAATGTCATTCCTACTTTATTTTTTTTTATAACAACAAATCTTTCTTCCCCACTTGGTCACCTTTTTTTGCTTTTGTACTGAGCAGAGTAATAATACCATTACATAACTTACACAGTCTTCTCTAATCACCCATCCTTAATGCTTAATTAAGAAATATTTCAATAAAAGTAATTACTGGAAGATGCTGCTCCGTGATTTAAGGCTGCAGCCCAGAATGCTCTTGATCATTTCTCTGTCTGTGGTTGAAGCAAAACACACACTAACCTAGAATAAAAAGAGGAAATATGTTTACAAAGTATAGCTATATTTCCAAGTAGACATAATAGATCACTCTTGTAAAGAGTACCTACTCTTTGATTCCATGCAAGCAGCTCTGCCCTTCAAAAGTCATCTTACTACACAGGTATTCATCACAAGAGTGTAAGACTAGAGATAGATATATGCAAAACTTCTTCATTTCTAACACCTTTAGATTGTTTAAATTGCTTTTCCAAGGAAAGTTTTTAATCTCATTGTAAAATGCAATGAATACTTGGGACGAATATTTGCCATCCCTTATCACATGTTTTCTTTTATCTCAGGCACCAATGAAAGCAGTAAATCATTCAGGCTACGTTCATGCCAACAAATGGAGCGGCACACAGGAACATTCCAGCAAAATAGGAACATGGATTATCCGATCAAAATAAGCAGTTCCTCTCACCATTTCACCTACTCTAGCTGTCAGTTTCCTTTCTCCGTTAACTTGTTAAAACCACACTGATTTTAACAAGTCAGCATGCCACCACCAAGAAGTCCAAATAGGCTCAGCTTGTCACCATGCATGGTATCTTAAACAGGGAATTGTGCACTAATACCATCCTTGCAATGAGTGCACAAGGATAGGTAAGAAATTTATATATTTGTTTAAATTACAAAATCTGAAAATACAAAGAATATCTGAACATGTGAAGAATATGTTAAGTAATTTAAAATGTTTACATCACAATTAATTTAGCTCGTATACTACAATTAAATTCACACTCAATTTCACAGTGTGCACTGAGAAGTTAAGATCTAACTCAGCCATGTGATGTTTCCAACCTGCTGTCCTGACTCCTGGCATTCTGTTGACCTGTCCCAATCCAATTAAGTTGTTTTATCCTATGCTGAACTAATTCACTGAAATAATTTGTGCAGTGTATACTTGATTTAGCAAAGTGCTCTTTGATAAATTGCAATTCTACAAAACAAACAAGAAAAAGTGCTACAGATATTTACTGGAAAAGAGATTTGAGAGTCCTCAACTGAGCAGCAGCAAAGAAAATTATTATAACTTACTCTTTAAGCATGGAATTAAAAAAAAATAATGACAATTTCCTTTATGATACTTAAGAATTGTCATCTTACTTATAAAAACTACACAGAATCACAGAATCACAGAATCACCCGGGTTGGAAGGGACCCCAAGGATCATGTAGTTCCAACCCCCCTGCCTAGCAGGGCCACCAAACATACACATTCAGATCAGGTTGCCCAGGACCCCGTACTACAGACTGATTAGGATTTTTTTATGCTTAAAGAGGAGCAGGAACAAGCTGTAGGCTCAAGGGCATTCCAAGGGACTGTGTTCAGGAGATGGAGAGCTGTATGGGGGAGACAAGAGACCCATGTTCCACTCTCCCCATACACCTTGCTGCCTTAAGCCCTTCTCTTGTGGGCCCTCAGCACATGATGCACCCAGAGAAGTCTCACCCAAGCGGGCAAGAGGCTGCAGATTGTCCTGGTCAAATTTGTTCTGCAGGAAGCATAAGGAGAATCGTGCTAAGAGGTGGATGTGACCAGGAGTAGGGCAGAGCTGGAGCAAAGGGGCTGGCTTCAGTAGTTGCAAGGCTGAGCAGCGAATGCTAGGGAAATGGGGGAGCCTGCAGCAGTGAGGCTGCTCCTTCTCTCCACTCTAAGCACTTTGGGATGGGAGCGCCATCTTCTTCTGATTTCTGTGCCCTCCTATTTGACTTCTGGAGAATTTGTATAGATAGGTCATACTCTCTGAAGTGATTGGCTCCCATGCAGGCATGCTCTGCCAAACAGTGGGAGATCATAGTGTGTGAGGTAGACCTGAAATCCAGGAGATCCTGGAGTGAGGCAGGAGACATCAGAAGGTGCCAGGAGCTCTCAGTCTGTTGGAAATACCCAGATAGTTTATCAGGATGTTATCTCTGATAAAGCAGATTTTATTCACAGTTGCAATGGTGGGCATCCACAGAAAACAACATTATATTTTTTTAAACCCTATTACCTCTTTCTCCCCTGGTTCCTCATTGGCTGAGTACTTCAGGTTCACAATCTTCCCAACGCTCAACTAAACATACGGACACCAGATAAACATAAATTTTTGCTAGCAAAGCATATATTGCTAATTATTTAGCTTCTGACATTTGCTCAGTGTATAATCAATGAATATTAAGATGCTATTAAGATGTTATAATTACAAAATAAACAAGAGAAATAGGCAAAGCAGATACGATAACAAAGAGACTAGATAGAAAACTTAGCCATATCCTGGGCTCACTTACAAAACTCCAATGGAGTGGATCTCCAGAAGAGATCCTTCCCCACTGGTAGTCAACTCTTAAATAGGTCTGGGAGAGGTGGAGCCAGGCTCCACCCCTTCCAGCAGCACAGGTGAATTGCCTCCACCTGTGCTCCCATGGCTGACTCATTGCTCGCCTCAGGTGATCAATCAGAGGTTCAGGCCATGATAACGGTTCCCATACACTCACTCAATACTTGGTTGTTATTTCTGGACATCTGCTTGTTCTTGTATACAGGTAAGTTTGGAAGGAGGATAGAGGGGAGCATCTTGATGCCTGCCTATTGCATCCCAGCCTACTCATAGAGCAAGGCACTCCAGCCTTGTGTGGAAGCCCTGGCTTCTTTGATGTTGTTAAATCTGTTTTTCTTTCACTGAGGGTCTCTTATCCAAACAGAATAGTCTTAACAATATGCTTTCTAGTCCATAATACTATAGCCGTTCTATTTGCAACATTTAAAAACTACTGCAGTTTTGCGTGCAAGAATTAATCACACAATTCAATTACTATATTTCTAAAATATGCTACTAACATATATGGCATTTCTGCTTTTTCACATCAGCCATTTTAAGGACAAGTTACAAATACGCTGTGCTCTACTTCTTCAGATCAGTTCCCCCTTCTCATTATCTAATGCAGAAATAACATTTCATTCCTTAAAGTCCTCATGAGAGCAGCTGAGGAGATATGAATGGGGCCGGGAACAGTGGTGAGACACCCCCACATGTATATAGCCAGCCTCTGGGAAATCAGTGACTGGCAGCATGGGAACAGAGCAGGCAAAGAAGACTGGAATGTCAGTAAGGATGTGGGCAGCAGTAGGTAAGAGTGCAGGCAGAGAGTAGGTAGGGTACACAGGGAGGAAAACATCTTTCTATTGAATCAATATAGTGACTACCCCTGTGGTCAGAGGCTGAAGCAGAAATCCAAACTGGATGGCCATTACTGTCTTATTCAGATGCATGGACCCAACAGAACTCCAGACAAGCAACAAAGCTGCCCAGAACTTCCACCACAGGGAACTCCAGAATCTGGGCTTGCAGATGCTAGGGGAAGGCAGCAGGGAGCTGTTCTCAGGTGGAAGGTCTGCTCATCGTAGTAGTTCAAGGAGGAGGTGGAGAGACTAAGTAGCATCAGGGCATGTGAGCAGGAGATTGATTGGTGAGGTAATGCCCTGGGTGTCCCCAGAGTGTGCTGGAGTCCATACCCTGTCATTTATTGGGCTGAGGTAGGGAACGAAAAAGATGAGGAGGGCTGAAAGAGAGTCCAAGTTAACTTTACAGGCAACCCCCTCCCTACCTACCTCATTTCCCCTGGGGCTCCTCCATTATAGTTTTGAGGCTCTGGATCTTGAGAGAGAGGTAGCTGAGCTTGTGGTGGAAAGCCCATCTACAAGCTCAAATAGGAAGAGGCAGTTGATACCATGCCTGAAGACTGCCTCTGATAAGAAAGAAAGAAGGGTAATTATAGTAGACAATTCCCTTCTGAGAGGAACAGAGGGCCCAGTATGCAGGGCTGACCCTCATCAGTTATAGTTTTATGATTTTTGATTATCACTATTCCACACCATAACATCATGTAATGCACTGGGGGTTTGACTGCTGATGCTCAAGTTCCGGGTGCCTGTCCAGAGGAGAAAAACTACATTTCCCCAGGAGGCTTTGCAGTCAGCGAGGAGATATAACTCTGTGCAAGGTCACCTGATGTTCTCTTCTTCGCCTGCGCTTCTCTGTCTGCTCTTCTCCATCTGCTCCTCTTCATTGGCTCAACCGGACTGCACTTCTCACCTCAGTGTTGTGGTGAGCCCTATCCACCTTTCAGACACACATTCTTTCTCTCATTCTATTTTGCTGGTACTATATTTAGTAGATTAGTTTGTTTTCACCTCAGATCGGTTGCCGCTGTTTTCAGTTATTTTGGGGTCCCCTGTTTCCTTTTTCCAGAGGCATGGATCCGTGGATCCCTCTGCCCTGCTTGTCACAGAACTGGGCCAAACCAGCCTGTAAACCGTTGACATCATCATAGGAAAGTCTGCAGTCTGCCTGGAGCCTGGATCAGGGATATCACCAGGACACTCCCCAGCCTGGTGTGCTTGACAGTCTGCTACTGATCTGATACTGATTTTTGGATGAGGATATGGGACAGAATAGAAGGATCCAGTCCATAAATGCTTGGCTACGAGACTGATGCTACAGGCAGGGCTTTGATAATAGCTGGTTTTATAGTAACACACAGGAAAGGTTTATCTCACAGAGGCAAAAGGGTTCTGGGACAGGAATTAGCGGGGCTCATCTGGGGAACTTTAAACTAGATTTAAAGGGGGATGGGGCTGTAACTGGACTTGCAGTGGTGGGACAGTGGGAGCCTACCACCCCCCTGGGTGAAATCTGCATGCTCAGCTCACTCCCCAAAATTCCTGTACACCAATGCACACAGCATGGGGAGTAAGCAGGAGGAGTCAGAAATCTGTATTCAGTCAAGAGATTATGACCTGGTGGCAATTACAGAGACATGGTGGGACAGCTCACATGACTGGAATGTGGTCATGGATGGCTATGTCCTTCTCAGGACAGACAGACTAGCTAGGTGAGGTGGTGGAGTTGCTTTTTACAGGAAAGAGCAACTGCAATGTATTGAGTACTGTCCAGGAATTGATGAGGAGCAGGTTGAGAGTTTGTGGGCGAGGAGTAAGGGGCAGGCCTGCATGGGTGATACTGTTGTGGGTGTCTATTACAGGCCACCCAATCAGGACAAGGAAGTTGATGATGCCTTCTACAGGTAGCTGGTAGCAACTTCACAATTAAAGGCCGTGGTCATCATGGGGGGAATTTAACTAGCTGGATGGCCTACTCAGCCAACCATTCACAGTCCAGGAGGTTCCTCCAGTGCATTAAGGATAACCTCCTGATGCAAATGGTGGTTGAGCTGACTAGTAAAGGGGCACTCTGCATTATCCAGAGAAAGCCACAAAGATGGTCAGAGGGTTGGAGTGCCTATCCTAGAAAGAAAATCGGGAGTGGGCTTTTTCAGCCCATGGGGAGTGAGCTTTGTCAGCCTGCAGAAGGCTTCAGGGAGACTTCACTGTGACATTTCAGTACTTAAAGAGAGTTTATAAAAAATATGGCAGACCCAGCATTTCACATGGTCAGACAGTGACAGGACAAGGATGAATCATCTTAAACTAAAGCAAGGCAGATTTAGAATAGATGTTAATAAGAAAAGTTTTACTGAGAGGAACAGGCTGCCCAGAGAAGCTGTGGATGCTCCATCTCTGGAGGTGCTCAAGCCCAGGCTGGATGGGGCCCTGTGCAGTCTTAGCTGGCGGGTCTGGACAATCTTCATCTCCCTTTCAACACAGTACATTCTGTGATCCAATGATCTTCAGCGTTTATCTGAAAGAGTGTTTCAGCGATTGTGGAGTCCTAGAGGCTTTGCAGTTGCTCCCAGTTTTGAATGGAAGGCACTTTTCTCCCTCCTGTGAAACCTTGATCCACCTGGCACTTCTGAAGAACCCCATGTTCAGACTAACCTATACTGCCAAGTGCTGTGAATCTACAGTGGCATTTCTCAGGTCTGCGCACTCCCATGATGGTTGTCACCAGTTCCTTATGCACAGCACAAAGTTTCTAAGTGTGTGTGCTGGCACAAGTCCCATGGGCTGGTCTGGAGCATGTGGTCACCATGTGTCTGGCAGGACAGACAGCAGCACTTTGGAGGTCACGTGGAGAAAGGAAAGCAGCAGTATATAGTGTTGCATGGTTATGATATATCCTTGGGGCAGAAAGTGATTAACCCAACTAAGGCATCAAGATGTTGCAAGAGGAATAAGCTGCTCTGAGAGCGCGTGAAAAGTGACATCACTTTGTACCAAGCTAGCAGACATGCATCAGATCAGATTTTTAGTTACTTTGCTTCCTCTTTTTAAATGCTGTTCTTAAAATGTTTCCAAATATCCCTGGTGAATGGCATTTATTCCCATTACCTTTCTTGCGAACCTGGGATGCCTTAGTTCCTGCTTGCTCCCGAGTAACTCTACAGACATGCACTTTGTTGTGGTTCTGTGATCTTTGTTGTCAGTATTCCACATCAGAACATCATGTGGACCAGTGTTAGATCGACGAGTTAATGAACGAGTTAATGTTCTGGTTCCCTTTACCCCCTTTTACGGGCACTTTGAGTATCCTGATGGGAGGGGAGGGGGCGGCATGCCCAGAGGACCTGGCGGGAAGCGGAGGTGGGCTGGAGCTCCGGGCAGAACCCGAGCATCTGCCTCTCTCCATCAGCTGTGTCAGCTCACCCCGCAAAAAAAGCACGTGCTTTCCCTCGCACTGTCATGGTTTGACTCACATTTTGGATACTCGTGTCTCTCTCGTTTTCTTTCATTTGGTTAAGTTCAGTAAATTACCGTTCCACCTCAGATCGTTGCCATTGTGTTTTCATTAAAGCTACCTGCTAGCTCTCTGCCGGGTCGCGGCAAACTGTTCGTACCCCTTCCTTTTTTTTTCTTTTTTTTTTTCTTTTTCGCTGGGCCTGTGTCCCCTGTCATATACTTATATTTAGGGATAACCCCGTGACAACTTTCAGAGAAACTCTGTAGTGTGAGTGACACACAGAACTTAAGTGCTGATGTGGAGGTTGTTTGCTTTCTGTGGTGTAGGAGGAGAGACAATAACTTGCACTGCTTCTCTTCTGCCTAACTGCTCTCTCCCAGAGGGGAATTGGTCCAGAGGGTTGGCAGTAAAGGGATGGGTTGACTCAGAGTCGATACGTGAACAAAACAGAAGTGAAGACTGAGCCATTTCTCCTAATCTGTTCCTGAGTTTGGAATGCAGGCTGTATAAAATTGTGGTACTATGTGGTTTTCCTCACCAAATACTTGGGGGCTGATGCTGCTCCCTCACTTCAGAAAACCTTATTTGATGTTTAACAGAAACTTCGAAATCAACACAGAAAAAGTGTGAACTACTCGTTCACGTGTTCAGCTTCCACACTCCTCAGAGGATCAGGGTGTCTCAACTTTGGCAGAATGTTTAGGCATTCTGTAGGACGACGGGAGGTGTGCAGAGCTGTTAATAAAACCTCCTTCATTGATCTGAGTCACAAGGGAAAGCAAATTTCAGCTAACACTCATGGAGCAGATGTTGGTCTTAGGAGGACAGTCTTACTCTTCATAAACAATGCAAGAGAAAGAGCTCTTTTTTTGCTGGCCTATTTTGTTTGATTCTTAATTAGTGAAAAATCACAATTGGTGACTTACTCATTAGAGTCAAACATTAAAGAGCTGTTTGCTGTCTTGTTGCTCAGTATGCA